>NC_056746.1:305852190-306017190 GCF_019279795.1 Protopterus annectens | reverse complement strand
CCTCTTGACCAAATAGACATTGATGTTGGTTTTGATAAAGGTCTAGACCGTATTTTTCTGGTTTCTCCAATTACGATTATACATGAAATTGATGAAGAAAGCCCATTATTTGGTATCAGCAAGCAAGACTTAGAAGTTTCTGATTTTGAAATTGTTGTCATACTTGAAGGAATGGTTGAAGCCACAGCCATGACAACACAGGCCAGAAGTTCATATCTGGCCAATGAAATTCTGTGGGGTCATCGGTTTGAGCCTGTTTTGTTTGAAGAAAAGAATCAGTTCAAAGTGGACTATGCACACTTCCATAAGACTTATGAGGTACCATCAACTCCACGTTGCAGTGCTAAGGATCTTGTGGAAAATAAATATTTGCTTCCTAACACCAACACTTTTTGCTATGAAAATGAGCTTGCTTTCATGAGCAGAGATGAAGATGAAGATGAAGAAGACTGCAGGGTCTCAGATGACCTGAGCCCAGACAGCCGGCATGAGTTTGACAGACTACAAGCAACCATAGCACTGGATCAGAGGTCATACAGAAGGGAGTCAGAAATATGACCTTGGCCTCATATGATTTTTTTTCTTTTTCTTTATTTTTATATAAATTATGCAGAGCAATGCAAGTGCCATAGGAGTATTCAAATGTTATTTTTTTTAATTAGATTTAAAAATGCAATAAGTGTATCAAAATAATAAACTGAAATTATATACATACATCTCCAGGCACAGAGTGGTTGAACCTCCAGTGCAAAAGGTAATATTAAACCATGGAAGATAGTCTTCATATGAGCAAAAACAACTATGTAAACAGGGATATAGTTGTTTTAATGACTACAAAAAATAATTTGAATATGGCTGAGAAATTCTTGGTTATTCATTTTGGGAAAACATGAATAAAATGCAAGCTAACTAGAATTATTATTTTAACTGAAATTATCCAGAAATGGAAGCTAGTAACATGATATCAATTATTCATGGTGGGATAGCTTTCTTAGCATTAGAATAGAGTTTACAGATGATAACAAGGGTTAGTTTAATGGGCGAAAAAGCAATTTACTCCTCTGACTGCCTGAACTCTGCTTTCTGGGCAAACATGGCCTTTCTGATTCAAATGCACTGGCCTCAAATGTTGTTATAGCCTATCTATAGAGTTATATTTCAATGCAGAGTTTCATTCAGCCTGAAAGTAACAGGACAGCAGTTAATCAAGATTGTAAAATTGTGTATTTTAGCTATCAGGTAGGCACACCCTGTGCAATGCATGCTACATCCCATGGCCTCAGCAGCTGGTCACTGCTTGAAGGGGCAAAATTCAATAAATGTCATTCTGGAAGAGCTTTAGTGCTTGGGCGATGTTCTTTTTTTATTAAATCTACACATAAAACTAAATAGTAGAACCTCATTTTGTACTGCGATGCACTCCTAACTCTGAAAGTAAAATAAATGAGTTGAAAAATATATTGATAATTGAAGTTATTAAAATACAAAAACATTGATTGTTTTGGAGATACACAGAATGCCACAACATGTTTGCAATTCACTGTTTTAGTTCCACTGTGCATTGTGCTTGTTGGTTATTTCTTTCTATTTATTTTTCTGCAAGCTTTCCTCCACTCAGGATATCCCAAACAAATGTGAAATTGTACAGGTCTAATTTATTTATGATTGTATCTGCGCTTCAGATAGTTCAGAGTCTTGCTAAGATAAAACAACTCATATTATCTTATTGTAACCCCTGTACATCATCATCCATGCATTTAAAAATGTCTCATTGGGATGCCTTACAAAGACAATTTAATTTATATAGAGTTAGCACTTTAACAAACCAGTATTTAGTTTTATACATTTTCAATATAAGAACTAATGAATGAGGATTAGCTAAAAGATAACAGCAGTAGTTAAAAAAAGAAAGAAAGAACAAAAGAACAATTATAAAGTCTGCATTATTTAATGAATGAAAAATGGTTTTGTCACTTAATGCTGACATGAGACACGTTAATATTTTCTAACTTCTACAGTATGCTTTATGTCTTTGGAGAGTGTTAAAAGATTGCTTTCAGAATTTATTTTATTCTCTCAATTAACGCAAAATCATTCACCTCAAATTTATTTCTTTGGGTTAATATCTTGGTAACTTTGTCATAATGCTGTCTTCATGGATGCTACAATAAATGAACAATGCCATGTTTAGATATGAAATGTATATGTTTCAGAAAAGGTTTAAACTGGTGTTACTTTAATCTTTTATTTATACAGCTTGTCCTTTTCATAGTAAAGCAATATGGCTGCTGTGATTCTGTTTTTTTCTTGATGACATTCTGAGTTTTTGACATCAGAAACCATAGTCATATTCTGCTCAGTTCTGAATAATTTGAGAATGTTGCCTGTGATAGAAGTATTCCTATGAGGCGGCCTCTTCTGTTATAAGTGTGCAATAAGGAAGCACATATCCATGATACAAGTGTTTCTTAGTTGGCTGCATTAAACAAAGGGCACAACTTTTAACTTTTAAGACAAAATCTTACCCTTGAATTGCACAGCCCTTACTGTGGTTTTCTTTTGTCTGGCTATGCTGCTGACAACGCTATTTCTGACCTATACTATTTGCCTTTACCTTCACTAGTAAAGACCAAAGCCATGATATTTTCAAAAATACTGTAACATGGTACTTAGGAAAAAAAGCTGTAAATAAGATATAAAATTATAATTATTTTGTTTAATTCTGAGCTGATAGTTGTATTTGAGCTGATCGATTTATTTAGCTTCCATGCACTTTAATCCCTTCAGAAAAACACTCCCAGAAAGCAAGACGTTACAATCGGTATAGCTGATTTTATTCATATGTCTTCTAAATAAATAAATATATATTCTAATTTGTTAATGTCTAAGCTATGACTGGCTTCATAAATCCACAATATTAACTACCCTAGCATAAGGTAAATATCAGTTTGAAACGTGTGTACTGAATGTTCTACATGATATTACAGCTGTGTAACATTACTAGAAGGTAATCGTTACAGGTTTTGTAGTTTTGCAGAGATATGAATACATACACAGCATATAAGTTTTCATACGCAGACACACACACACACACACACACACACACACACACACACACACACACACACACATACATACACACACACACACACACACACACACACACACACATACACACACACACACACACACACACACACACACACACACACACACACACACATACACACACACACACACACACACACACACACACACACACACACACACAGATTTGTAGGCTTAAACTTATTTTTCTTCATGGTAGTAATGACTTTTCAGTAAGGACACTATGGTCTAGTTTCAGATGTACACTGTCTGGGGTGCTGACCTTTATTATTTTCTATAATTGCTGATTTTTTAACATCATGTACATTAAAATATAAAGTTTAATTCAAACCAAGTTTATTTATTTTCTTATTTTTTATATTCTTGTAATTTCACTTGTAACCCATATCAATGGGAAACACATTTATATGAGGCCTTTCTGTTTTAGCTACTAATGAAATACCTTTCTCTGAATCATGGAATGGATTCTGTTTCTGAAGTAATCAAAATAACCAGCCATTTTCTGATCAAATTTATTGTGACTATGAAAGATGACCATTTGGCACTTGAGTTATATTATATGCAGTTGCAAGGTCTATCTTTAAGCGGAGTGCAGTCTGATTCTTCTGTGTTCATTTAAAGAATATAGATTTGAGAACTTATAGTTGCACAGTTATGAAATAGTGAACAAACTTGATTTCTCATTTTTAAAAAGTCATACAGTTTGCAACTTTTGAATCATTTTATTAAGTTCAGCTTTGGTTTAAACACTAACATCTGAAACGTTTTTAATGATATTTTGTTTATTTGTTTTTGCAAAACTACTTTAAGAATGGCCAGAAATATATGTAATTGTACTTCAGTAAACTTCTATTTTCAGTTTAGAATGTTTAGATTAAATTATTATAATCACAACTCGGTTTCCAATAGAAAATAAGAGTGAGCCTGATGGAGTTTCATTCTACAGTGCAATGTCTTACTACATCAAATATTCATTACATATGTTAGCTGTATTGCTGATAAAATACCAAACCAATTTAAAAGCTTTTAAGAAAATCTTAATAGCTCTAGTGATTTAATTTGCTGATTTTTTATGCAGCTATAAAATGCAATGTTAAAAAATGGTTCTCAACTGCAAACATAAACAAATCAACAGACTACTTTATTTAAAAACAATGATTTTTTTCAAGGGTTTAAAAGAACATTATTTTGCATGTCTTCCTGTAATCAGAAGGAGACAGTCAATGCATGCCGTATTTAAACTTTTTATTTAAGAGCCCTAAAACTAGTTTGGCTTCCAGTGCAGTTAAAAAAAAACTTGCCAAGAAAGACCACAACATTCATTGTCAGTAATTACAGAAACTTCACTATCTGAGGGGTGTATCAGCAGTATGGCTGATGTTCCAGGCTTCCCCATTCATTCAACCAATGGTGACCATCTGTAGAACGTGACAAATCATGAACACCTTTCCTGAAACAATTTTTCTTTGGTCCTTACTATCTACATACATTGAGATACTCTACAAAATGCAGATATATAAACATTTTCATTGTAAAACACTTCTGTACTTACCAGATGGTTTCTTTTTAATATATCACAGGAAACGTATGTAAACAAAGTATTTTCTGTATTAAATGAATGGATTAAAGACCTTATAAGACTGCATATTTGCAATTAGAGAAACTACCATTGCATGTGTATGAATAGCAAAGCTTCGGAGCTGTGCATTTTGAATGTAGTGTTAATATATACATAAATATATGTGCAAGTGCATGTGGGTGTATGTGTGCGTATGTGGGGGGGGGGGTCTGTGATCATTGAGGTCATTATTATTAGTTGTGGATATTATAGCAAATTATTTTATCATGAAGCACTCTACATTTATTGCTATAATTTATTTTAAGATAGACAAAACTGACCATGGTCATAGCTGACAGAGTGCTATCTGTGTTCTTTCACTGCATAAAGTACAACTGTCAGGCCCACAAACCCAGCCTCGTTCTAAAATTACTATAGCAAGTATCACATTAAATTTCTCCTATGTTTCATTATCATTTTTTTCAGCATGCCTGAATTACTCATAAAATGCCATGTAACAAGCCATTTCTAAAAGCCCGGTACAAAAGCAACATCAATGTACATCACGTTTTATTGCAGTTGGTTACTGCCTTCATTATGTTCTATCCACAGAATCCCCAAACACCGACTCCTTTTCCTGCTCCCAACTGTAGGGCAAAAGCCAAGCCCACTTGTTGTGTAAGCAGGACAAGAACCGTGTCACCCATTTACTGCTTGTCTGAGGTGAAACCCTCATCGGTCCATTCACTCTCCTTGGAGATGTGAGTTTGGAGTTAAGCAGAAGGCCAGTGTGGTAACCCTTCATGAGGTAAGCTACAGCTCTGTTAGAGGAGCTCCTTATTGGGAGTATGCATGAATGATGATGCACACATGGGATTTTCCCCATCCCTAGGCTAACCCTTCACAAGGTAAGCTACAGCTCTGTTAGAGCAGCTCCGGATTGGGAGTATGCATGAATCCTGACTTCCATGTAGCACTCATCTGCCTTGACACAAATACTGCCGGATTCTTCCTTACACTTCTGTGTAGGTGCAGAGGAAATAATTCAAGAAGGAATAAATATCTATATCTGTATATACATATTGACTGGAATATAAACACCAAATATATGCAAACAATTGAAATGCCAATGATCTGTCTGTCATACTACCTGATAAAATGTTAGCCTAGGTTTTCATTGCAAATAATCTGAATTTGTTAGACCCATTCCTTTACATTTTTTTTGTTGTTAGTGTTTACAGTTTTGTTATGAATGCACTCTTTTATTCCATACAATATTTCAAAATATACATCACTGGAGTCAACAAGCAAAGTAAAAAAATAAATAAATTTCTATATAAAATAAAGAGGCAACAATGTCTTGCTTTGTCCATATACAAACATCAGTAAGACCAATACATTATAAGTATAGACAGAAAGCAATAGCATATGCCTATCTTGTTCATAGGTTCATAGGTGTGTACTAGGCTAAGGGCCCTGGAGCCTTTACAAGCCTAGCCCATAGGATCACCCTGGCATCATGCCACCTGACCTTAGTTCCCAGTGCCTCTGTCGAGTGGAGCCACTGGAGTGATCCCCAGGGTGAATTTTCTATTTCCCATCCTCTCGTCAAGATTTCTCTTGAAGAGGGCTAGTGAGGTGCTCTGCTTGACATGTATGGGAAGTCTACTCCATAGCATGGGCAGTCTCTGGATTATCAACCTGTCCCTCCAGCACATTCTGTTGATTATGGTAATGAGGTTGAGGTCTCTAAAGCATGTGGTGTGGAGGGATTGGGATTTCTTTAAATGCAGCATTTCTAACAGAGCTGGATCAGACATGGCTTTATAAGTCAAGCAGAGATCACATCTAAGTAGGCGATATGAGACAGAATAGTCGGAGTTTTTTGAGTCTGTCCATATAGGACAAGTGTTTAAAGCCTAGGATCCTCTTTGTGAGGTACGTTTGTGGCCTCTCCAGTTGTTGCAGGTGTCTAGTGAGATACATACCAAATGGGGCATTTTACTCAATGATTGGCCAAATGAGGTAAGAGTAGAGGGAGACAATGACCTCTTTCTTTCTGGATGCAAAACCCTTAGTAATGAGATGTGCCACATAGAAGGACTTTCTGACCACAGTGGCAGTGTGGTGGTCAAAAGCTGTCCACCTGTGTTCGCAGATCTCTTATAACACCTTCTGTGTTCAGAAACAAAAAGATCCACAGCAGCCAGAAAAACTGAAAGGAATCCACAAAGCCAGATGCGAATTAGCGCTTTCTTTCACTTTTTATTTACACGTGAACTTCTTCAGAAAAAACGGGAGATCTCTCACACTCCCGTTTTATACAGTACTACAGGAAATGATGTAAGATGCACTTTACCAAACTTTTGTAAAATATAATGTTTAAAAAACTTTCAAAAAATCTATGATGACACATTTAACAGCTGTATACGTCGTTATATATATATATATATATATACACATAAAAAGCATACTATTTCACACTATTGATTCTAAGTAATTCATCCACAATACATGTGCTAATAATTTATGAAAAGTTTTTCTGAAAAACTTTTTATAAAATGAACTAAAGTCATTCACTCTCTGACTTATACTTTGAAGTATTAGTCTGTAATCAATGACATGCTACTATCAAAAATGTCTGTTGTAAATTTTATATGTAGATATATAATTATTTTAGTAAATATATTTTAACCACATTAGTACATAAAACTATTCTTAAAACATAAGAATTTAAATCAATATGCCTCTAAATCTATATGTGTGAGTCTACACTTGTTAACATTACTTGTCTATTCTCATAACCATATCTTTACATTGTTAGTTAATTAATGGAGAAAATATTATTATTAGTGAAAATAAGAATTCATTTTATATCTCCACATATTACCAAAAGTAGACCTAGTACTATACAGTGCCATAACACTAGTCCTTTAGAAAATTCATTTTGTATAGTAAATGTATTTAATTATTATCTATGTGTCAGGAAACATTTTATATTTATAACTTCATTTAGCCCCGGAGGTTCATCCGCTCCTAAACACAGCTGCCAAATTGCCTCTTTTTGTTCTAGTCTATTGTTTGTGTCTCCAATTAACAATCCCTTCTCAATGAAGTCTAAGACAAAAAATTCAAATTTTTTGAAATCTACACATACCTGAGAATGTTTAGCTAAGGAGTTATTCTTGTCCTTATTTTTAATCGCTAGATTGTGCTCATAAATTCTACGATGTAACACTCTCTTGGTCTTACCTATATAATAATTGTCACATGTTACACAAGTTGCGATGTATACTACGTGGTCACTGTGACAATTAAAATACTTGTACGCCCAAAATGTTTTGTTTATGTGTTTCAATGTCACGAAAGAGGTATTACTAACATAGCGACATTGCCTACAATCCTTGCACGCAAATGTCCCTTTCTTTTTACTAATTTCTCTTGTTAATGTTTTCCTTGAACTGTTGTTGTTTTCCAAAATATTTTTTATATTAATCACATTTTTGTATATAAAATTTGGTCTTATCCCTACACAAGACATTAATTCTCTATTACCAAGAATAATTCTCCAATTTTTCTCTATAATTTCTCTAATAAGTCCCATTTCATTGGATATTGGCAGAGGAAATGCAGTCAAAAAATCATTTTCATCTCTTTTTTCTGTATGTCCTACTGAAATTTCTCTCAATGCTTCATTACCAATAATAGTAAGTATTGGCTTGGCTACACTGTTTCTAAGTTTTCCTACCTCTTTTTCTAACCCTTTTATCCATTGCTTGTTGTACCCTCTTTGCAAAAATAATTTTCTTAACAATACTATTTCTTCTTTATAAATATTGTCTTCTGACGTTAACCTACTCAGTCTAATCATCTGGCCTTTAATTACATTTTTCTTCATATGTGTTGGATGAAGACTGTCTTTATGTAGGTATTGGTTGGTAAAACATGATTTTCTATAAATTTTACTGTGTAAGGTTTTATTAGCCAAGTCAATATATAGGCTAATATCAAGATAATTAATTGACCTTCCATAGCCACTAGACTTGAAGTATAAGAAATCTGTTGTTTTGTTTAAATCTTTCACCATATTGTCAAACTCAAGTTTGTCCCCTGTCCATAGGAAAAACAAATCATCTATGTATCTACCATAGAAAACTATCTTATCAAAATGTGGATGCTTTTTTAGATGTTCTTGTTCCCTATTGGACATGACAATATTAGCGAAAGCAGGTGCTACCCTAGCCCCCATTGCAACTCCAGATGTTTGTTTATAAATAATGTTGTTGAACTTAAAGAAATTATTAACTAATACAACTTCCATTAAAGAACATATGGTACAAATTCTTGAATTTCCCAAAACTGTGTTGTGTGTAAGGAAATTCCTCAAGTAATCAATACCTATCTCTTGATCTATAGAAGTGTATAAACTCTTAACATCAAGAGTTGCAAAATACACATCATTGAGTTTACACTTTTCTTGTCTCAGTCTTTCCAATAAATGCCAGGAATCCCTTAAAAAGTATTCAGCTTTTTGGGCTATTGGATTTAAAATGTTGTCCAACCATATGGAAATATTCTCCGTCTTAGAGTTTTTTGCTGATACTATAGGCCTAAATGTTAAATCTTCGGTATCATACTGTAACTTAGGGATACCAAAAAATTAGCCATCCTGGGTTGTTCTATCAACATATATTCATAATCTAAATTTTCTATCTCTTCCTGACACACCATATCAAACAATAAAGTGTTGACCTTTCTGTAACTACTTAAGATAAAGTCTGTGTTGACTTTTACATAATTATTAGTGTCACTAAGCAAAGATGTGATAGATTTATCATAGTCTACTTTGTTCATGACCACGATCTTCCCACCTTTATCAGCTTTCATGACCCTAATATCGGTAGTACAAGACAAATTAGACAAAGCATCACGTTCCATTACTGTCAAATTATTGTATACAACATCTACACTCATTTCTCTAAGTTCTTTTTCACAGATTTTTTGAAAAACATAAAAAGTGTATTTACTAGTGAAGGACTGAAAGTGCTTGGTTTTCTTAATACCTTGTTTTGTTCAAAATTGCTTGTGGATACATCTTTTAAAATGTACTTCAAATTCAACTTACGCATAAAAAGTCTGAAATCCACAAGTAATTTACCTAATTCCACCTTATTAGATGGAATAAAATTAAAACCCTTTTTCAACACATTCTCACAAGATTCTGTTAACAAACAGTCACTATAATTTACAATAGTGATAGAAAAGTCATTGTCCACCAGTGGTACTATCACCACCTCTTTTTGTTCTTCCCTTTGGACTTCCCTTTGTATTGGGTGGAATTGAACCACCTGGTAGTCCTCTTGGTCTGAGTGTTGTAAGGGTGAAAAGGGCCACCCCTTTGATTAGTATTGGAACTAACAATTTCCGCAAAACTGGTAGAAGCCGAGGCTTCATTGTTATTAGAAGCCTCAATATTACCTGTTTGTTGTCTATTGTTAACTTCAACTTCTTTCTGGCCTTCATTGTGGACCAGATTTGTAGTCAAAGAAGTTGTGGAAGGAGACAAACGATCGTTGTTTGAAATACCAGTAACTGTCTCCTTAACAAAACTGTTTAATGATGTTATACAGTCATTCTTAAAGTTATTGTTGTCATTTTTCATTTCATTGTGTATACAAATGTATGCTTCATTAGCCCCATAAGAGACAATGTCCCTTCTCATTTTATTCTGCTTTTTTGCAATAATCGTAGCCCAAAACCGGTTGGTTTTGGCTTCGATACTATTGTATAAAGACACAAGTTGTGAAAAACATGTAAATTGTTTGATTTTATCATCTAGACTTTTATTGTCTTCAGTTATTTGGCGCATTTCAGTCTCGTAATGTGCTACTAAAATGCGCATCATGGCGACACCTGTATCGTTGTATAACCTGATCAGAGCGTTACACAGTTCATCCCCAGGACTTACACAATTCGGAAATTTAGCAGTCCTGAGTCCCTGGGGTACTATGTTCCTTGAAATACATTCGCTTAGATATTGAATTTCTAAGCGGAACATAGCATGCCTAGTGACCATTCTTTCTAGGTCAAAAATAAGTTTTTTACAACTCTGCAGGTTGTTGTTAATGTTACTTACTGATTTTTCACCCGTAGCCTCACGAACTTCAGTAAATGGATTGACATGTTCCTTATTGATATATCCCCAGATACTACCAGTGTGTTCCGGTCGTGTAACCTCACCGTTCGTCATTGAAGGATAAGTTGCGTCGCTTTTGTCAGACAAAGCTCCAGACCTAGTGACACTGTCCGGAACAGTAATTGCCGTGTTTACAACTTGCTCATTTCCATTCGGAAGTGACTTTCCTTTTAGGCAACTTATCACAAGTTGTGTAATGGAATCTATTAAGTCCTGCTCAGGCCCCTTGGACTGCTTGTGCTCTTCAGCTCTGTCAGCTCCGTCCGTGCCTGGTGTCGGATAGATGGATACATCCAGTAACGTATCCTGGGAGGAAGCTTCTGCGGCCATCCTTGTTAGTTAAAAACTAACCACTGTGTACAAACGACAGAAAAAAACACAAATGGTCTCGGATAAACCGAAAAAACTTATTAAAGAAACAAAAAGATCCACAGCAGCCAGTAATTCATCCACAAATGAAGTTATAAATATAAAATGTTTCCTGACACATAGATAATAATTAAATACATTTACTATACAAAATGAATTTTCTAAAGGACTAGTGTTATGGCACTGTATAGTACTAGGTCTACTTTTGGTAATATGTGGAGATATAAAATGAATTCTTATTTTCACTAATAATAATATTTTCACCATTAATTAACTAACAATGTAAAGATATGGTTATGAGAATAGACAAGTAATGTTAACAAGTGTAGACTCACACATATAGATTTAGAGGCATATTGATTTAAATTCTTATGTTTTAAGAATAGTTTTATGTACTAATGTGGTTAAAATATATTTACTAAAATAATTATATATCTACATATAAAATTTACAACAGACATTTTTGATAGTAGCATGTCATTGATTACAGACAATTACTTCAAAGTATAAGTCAGAGAGTCATGAGGTGAATGACTTTAGTTCATTTTATAAAAAGTTTTTCAGAAAAACTTTTCATTAATTATTGGTACATGTATTGTGGATGAATTACTTAGAATCAATAGTGTGAAATAGTATGCTTTTTATGTGTATATATATATATATATATATATATATATATATATATATATATATATATATAACGACGTATACAGCTGTTAAATGTGTCATCATAGATTTTTTGAAAAAGTTTTTTACACATTATATTTTACAAAAGTTTGGTAAAGTGCATCTTACATCATTTCCTGTAGTATTGTATAAAACGGGAGTGTGGGAGATCTCCCGTTTTTTCTGAAGAAGTTCACGTGTAAATAAAAAGTGAAAGAAAGCGCTAATTCGCATCTGGCTTTGTGGATTCCTTTCAGTTTTGCTGGCTGCTGTGGATCTTTTTGTTTCTTTAATAAGTTTTTTCGGTTTATCCGAGACCATTTGTGTTTTTTTCTTTACCTTCTGTGTTCAGTGAACTACCATCGATGTGGTAGTTCATGGGAATTGGGTTTTTCCCAAAGGGGATGATGACCCATTTTTTGGCATTGAGTTTAAGGCCATGGTTCTGACACCAGTCGTTGTTCTCAGTGAGGCCTTTCTGTAGAATGTCAACATCACTTGGGGAGTTAATAATGGCTCCCAACTTGCAATCGTCTGTGAACCTTGTCTGCCAGAGTCCCTTCATGTTGGAATGGACTTCTGAGAAGTAGATACCAAACAGGAAGGGACCCAGGACCGAACCCTGTGGGACTCCACTCATGCCTGTCGGCAGTCTGATTTGGAGTCATCTGGACTTGACTAGTTGTAGGAAAGGTGGGAAACAAGTGCAAATGTGGACTTTTAAACCAAAAAGTTGAATGAGATGGAAAAAGTGATCAAGCAACCAATAAACTACAATTTCTGGGCTTGAAACTGCTCCTCTTGAGGTAGATAGGCTACCTAGTGCTTACCACTCCCACTACTAAGCTAGAAGGCTTCCCTCAACACAGAAGGCTTGGGGGGCTCAGAAGCTTACATACAGTCCTGGATACAGCAAATCTGTATCTGGACTAGACTGGTTACAGGAAAGGCAGGAAAAGTGCAAATGAGCTTTTAGACCAGAAAGTTGAAGGAGATGGAAAAAACTGCCCAAATGGCCAATAAACTATAATTTCTGGGGCAGAAACCACTCCTCTTGTGGTAGATAGGCTACCTAGTGCTTATCACTCCCACTCACAAACTAGAAGGCTTACCTATGACACAGAGAGGCTTGGGGGGCTCAGAAGCTTAAAAACAGTCTTGGATACAGGAAATCTGTATCTGGACTAGAGTAGTTATAGGAAAGGTGGGAAATGAGCACAAATCTGGGCTTTTAAACCAGAAAGTTGAAGGAGATGGAAAAAGTGCCCAAACAGCCTATAAACTAAAATGTCTGGGCCAGAAACCACTCCTCTTGTGGTAAATAGGCTACCTAGTGCTTACCACTCCCACTGATAAGCTAGAAAGCTTCCTTCAACACAGAAAGGCTTGGGGGGGGGCTCAGAAGCTTGCAAACAGTCCTGGATATAGCAAAACTGTACCTGGACTAGACTAGCTACAGGAAAGGTGGGAAACAAGCACAAATGCAGGCTTTTAGACCAGAAAGTTGAAAGAGCTGGAAAAACTGCCCAAACAGCCAATAAAGTACAATTTCTGGGTCAGATACCACTTTTGTGGTAGATAGGCTACCTAGTGCTTACCATTCCAACTGATAAGTTAGAAGGCTTCCCTCCAACACAGAAAGGCTTGGAGGTCTCAGAAGATTGCAAACAGTCCTGGATACAGCAAATCTGTTTCTGGACTAGATTAGTTACAGGAAAGGCAGGAAACAAGCTTAGAATTATTATTTATTTTTTTACAGAAAAGCAGCTAAAACAGCACTAAAAACAATTCAAGTGCAGTGCAAACTTGAGTGTGTAGCATTATTAAAGCAATTAATTCAATCTGTATTCTGAACTGAATTCAATTATTGTTTAATTCAACTCTGAACAGTTAAAAAGTGCCAAAAATATCCTTAGCTGAGAAGCACACTCAGTCAGAACACAAAGTAAAGTGGAAAGGGAGAAAGGAGAAACAGAAGATAATTCAAGGTTAAGGGCCTAAGTGAGTTGGCCTTCTCAAATGTTTTCTCTGTATTAGGTAGAATGAGCGAATAACACTAGACTGGGATAGAGTTGAACAGATAGGACTGGTAGGAGTGTCTGATATCAAAATATGATCTCACTATACTCGATTGAGTGAGCAAATGAGATGGACCCAGGAGGAGTGTTCAAACACAAATTTACAGAAGGGGTGGGCAATTCCAAAGCCACCAAGATTAATACCACAACAAGACCTGGGAGGGAGGACAGGAAACTAACTGCAGAGATACAGAGAGATCACAATTTTCAGTGAAGTAAATAAATAAACAGAAAAATAAAATGCAGTACTATCCTTAACACAACATTCAATGAAACAAATAAACAGAAAAATAAAATGCAGTACTATCCTTAACACAATATTCAATGAAACAAATAAACAGAAAAATAAAATGCAGTACTGTCTTATAACACTGCAAGTTTGTACTTATCTCAGCTGTAATAATGCTGATGTAGGTATATAACAGCTAACCAAACAGCTCAAATATTCAGCTATTCAGTAGAAATAAATTCAGAGATAAGTGACTAAGACTTATAAGAACAGAGAAGCCCTCCAGGCTAAGAGTTCAATGCCGAATATCAATGAAGTGAGAACAATAACCCCCACTTACTGCAGAGAGACAGAGAGATCACAATGTTCAGTGAAGCAAATAAATAAACAGAAAAATAAAATGCAGTACTATCCTTAACACAACATTCAATGAAACAAATAAATAAACAGAAAAATAAAATGCAGTACTTTCCTTAACACAATATTCAATGAAACAAATAAATAAACATAAAGATAAAATGCAGTACTATCTTATAACACTGTAAGTTTGTACTTATATCAGCTTGTAATAAAGTTGAGGTGTATAACAGCTAACCAAACAGCTGAAATATTCAGCTATTCAGCAGAAAAATGAACAAAGTAGTTTAGGATTAGCTGATTTGAAAAGATACTTCAGCACTACGCTTGTGTTGGATATATATATATTGATTTTTTGATATATATATATATATATATATATATATATATATATATATATATATATATATGCAGATGTAATGATAAGTGAGATCTGCACAAGGAAAGATAAATACTTTTTTCTGTTTGTCAAAAATCGTAAAACAATTCAAGTGCTTTTGGATGACTAAGTGCTTCATAATCTCATTTCTCATGCATACACTCCTCAGTAGCAAATACACTCCATTAGGTCCTTTCCTTTCTAGATAATTTCAAACTTAATACTCTAAAGCAAGTTCAGATAATTTATTGGATATAGAGTGAGAAAATGGTGAATGTAATGTGAAAAAAAGAGTGTCTGATTATATGGCCAATCATCTCTATTCTGGATTCTTATATCAGAAATGAGAAGTGATACTTCATATTCCCCAGGCAGGCATACATTAGGCCATACAACTGGTGTCCATGCCACCACTTGAAATGTAACCTTGGCTTTCACCTTGTAGACGGCATACCCATCTGATCTCCACTCTACAATGACAGATTCTGCCACAGAGCATGTATCCAGACATATACTCCCTGACACTCCTGCATGGCAGATTCAACCACAGAGCATATATCCAGACATATACTCCCTGACACCCTGCATGGCAGATTCAACCATAGAGCATATATCCAGACATATACTCTCTGACACCCTAGTATGGCACATTCAACCATAGAGCATATATCCAGACATATACTCCCTGACACCCTGTATGGCAGATTCACCCATACAGCATGTACCCAGACATATACTCCTTGATACCCCTGAATGGCAGATTCAACCATACAGCATGTACACAGGCATATACTCCATGACACCCCTGCATGAGCATGTACCCAGACATATACTCCCTACAGCCCTGCATGGCAGATTCGACCATAGAGCATGTACCCAGACATATATTACATGACACCCTTGAATGGCAGGTCCTGCCACAGCATATGTACCCAGACATATACTCCCTGACACACCTAGGAAACGTAACAAGCTTAAGCCTCATCATTCCCTTACTTCCCTCCATGCCAGTTTCAACAGTGACTGAAGCAACAAGTCAAATTCTGGTCACCTGGATCACAAATAGGGCTTTATCACTCTGCACGAGCAGAGCTGACATCAGTCTTCAATTCTGAAACTTAAAAAAACACATTGGTAGTTTGAACAATCATAAATAAAGTAGCCATGTACCCCAGAAAGTATCACTAACAAGTTTACCTCCATTCTTGATAATGACCATACTATTAATCCTTAGAGAATATTATCTGAACCCATCCAATCTTCAAGACTTAAATTTGAAGGAGGGTAAGTGTTGTATCATTTAACATGAAAAGGAAGTTTATTTCACAGGTAGGGAATCCTTTGGGCACTGAACCTATCTGTCCAAGAAGTCTTATTTATTGCTTACAGTAAGTCAAAAGATTCAGAGCAGGTGTTTCTAACTGCTGTATAAAATTGCTAACAGCAAATCGAACAACTGTAAGATATTCTTGTCCACTGTCTACAAACTCCTACATCCAGCCCACATAATCCAACCTTCCCAAAAAAGATGCACCAGGAAACTCCATTGATAACCAGTTTCATTCACACTTTGTAAATTCTATTGCCTCTAACTTAAACCCACAATGTATAATATACAACTAGTATAATGTCTTTACACACCACAGCTGATTCTCAAGCTCTCAGAATTCAACCCCTCCTAACAGTCACTAACAGAAAACTCACTTAACTTTGAAACCCATCACCCTTGCCCCTGACAACTTACCAGGTGAATACAACAAAATAGTTGGAAATGCTGTGTCATACCCTGTATCCATCTTAATAAACCAGTCCATCAAGGAAAGTTATATTCCCACTCTGTGGTAAAAATTCCATATACTTCCCATACATAAGGTGAGAACTCCACTGACCTGTCCAATTACACACACATAACCATCCTATCTCCTCTGTCTATAATACTTGAAAAGTGTATGCAATCCCGAGGTATTACCTACATTACCAAAAACTCATGACTTTACCCTAAGCAGTATGGTTTCTGTTCACATCTCAGCACAACCACTGCACTATTAAGCTTTGTTACAGCACTAAATCTAAGCAGAAATAACAATAACCTTGTCTCTTCCCTAGTCCTTGATCTGTTTAAAGCCTTTCCCATAGTGCCACACCATAAATTAGTATGCAAGATGTGTTCGCTACACTTTGACTATCCTCATTTTACACTTATCCCTCAAACAGATAACGAACTGTAAGATGACAAATCAACATCTTTTCCTTTCTCCCAGCATGCATGGGGGTCCCTCAGTGGTTTGTATTAAGCCCAGTACTTTTTAATGTGCTCATTAATGACTTGCATTTAGCAACCAAATAAGTAACCATCATCCATTAAGCAAACGATTCCACAATCATCTGCTCCATCAAATGGTTAAACTACAACAGGACACCAGAGAAGCTCTCTCATGCATTGATTCTTTGCTAACTAACTCACAGCTCCTTCTAACCCCCCCCAAAAATCCAACCTTATGTTATCCATCCCTAAGCAACTATTTGAACAAAAAAATTCTCTCTCAATTCTGTCATCAAACAAAAAAAAAAAAAAAACAAGAGAGAAATGGTAACCCATGCCAGACTACCACGGGTTATCATTGATGAAAACTTAAAATTTGACCACACATAAAACGCGTCTATATTACATCATGGAATACATGAATATCGAATACTCACATAAGCGAATATTCATGTACTCGAAAACGGTATTGTGGGTGGCTGTGCCCCCCACACCCTCTGCTAAATATATTAGCCTAGTCCGAGATCGCACTACAGTGAGGAAAGGGCAAAAATCCCGATCTTTACTGTACCACAAAAAAAATTCATATACTTTGAGTACGTAAATATTCGCTCATGTGAGCGTTCGATATTCACATATTCGATGATGTGATATAGACCCTATTAAATGGGATATAAAGAAAACCCATCAAAAATTGGGAGTCCTCTATTCAGCCAAACCTTACCCTACAGTGCAGGCTATGATAAGCATTGCCTCATCTCTTCTCATTCCTACTATCCTATAAGCATTTCCATACTCGCCAATATACAATCCAATCAATTCTACTTACTTGACCAGTGCTATAATAAAATTACAAAACTTGCTGCCAGCCATCATTATAGGACACATCACTGCTTTGTATTAAAGTGACTAGATGTTCGAATTAAGGCACTATTTAACCTAATCACAGCTTGTTGAGACATATACGCTCATATATGGCCCAGACAAATGCCCAAGTTATACTAATATTCTCTGTGTCTGCAGTACAAAAAGATCACTACACTCTTCCGACAAGATGTTGCAAACTGTAACTAAATCAAACAATACTGCTGGGGACTCCATGTCCTTCTCCTCTCTCTCTCTCTTTCTCTCACTCTCTCTCTCTAAAACTTGGAATTCCATACCTCTCCCACATAGAATATTAGAAAACAATAAGTCTTTCAAATACACATAAAAGATCACCTGAACATGACTAGGCTACTCTCTTGCACTTATCCTGGGATAACCTAAATGCTGCCTATCTCTCAAACTATTTTCGTGGGCCTCTCAACTCACTAAATGACACCCATTCAGCTCCTGCTATAACCAAAATATGGTTTACTGCTCTTTGTACTTCAAAGACCCTCCTACACTTATTGTCAGCCCCACAATTTACAAATATTTATCAGCCATAAAGCATTATATGGCAATCATAAATATCTGTTTTCATTTTATTGTCCTCAAATGTAACACTGTATGACATTTTTATTCTACAGTCTACTATTTCCATATCAGGAATAAAAAACCTTTATCAAACTGTGACTAACTTATATTGACTTAGAATGTGTTTATGCTTATTGTCTAAAATGTATTAACTGTTGTTTTTACTCATTTTACTTTGGAAATTTTCTCACTGGGCCTCTACGTATAAGGGGCAGCTTGTCTATCCTGTCGGACCATCCCAGTAAACAACTGCAATGAATAAATTCATAACCTTACCATTGTTTCTGAGGTGGAGAAGCTCTAGTAAAAAAAAAAAAAAGAATATCGTGGAAGACAAGACAAAGATCCCCACATAGGTGTCAGTATGACATACAAAAAGTGAATAACGTTTGTAATCTGCCTAGTAGCTAAAGGAATTTAGCCATTTGATTTTCTTGATTAGAAAATGTTGAGATCTTTCAAGTTGGGATGCATGTTTTGTAAGATAAATACCAGTTAAAGCATTATATTCAGTTATTATCCCAATAAGTAAGAAATATAGGAGGACCAAGACATCTCTGGATCTTGAGGACACACTTTTGATAATTAACTGGGCAAGAAAAATACTTCCTTGCTATAACTGATATTTAATAATCTAAAGAAAATTCATTGCCAATAAAAGTGCTTAGAGCTGTAACAAATATATCAACTATTTGTGGGTTTCCATTTATGTAATAATTAGTGTGAAATACTTTACCCCCAAATGCAACATTCCTTTAAGGTTACATCAAAGGCCATGTCAGAACACCAGGTATTGACTACATCTAGGCTAATATGGAGAATTTAAGAGTCTGTGTCAGCACCCAGTTTTCAGTTATCCACAAACTTGGTTAACCACAAACCTTGGACATCTGTCTTTATATCACAGAAGCTGATGCCAAAGAGAAGAGAGCCTTGCACAGCACCTTGAGGTTCTACAGTAGTGACTGACCTATTAGATGAGAAGGTTCTGAAAAGGACCCTCAGCAACTACACAATTATGGATGTCTCTGAGGATGAGCAAGGACTGAAGTACAGACATGTTGCTTTTTTCTCAACTAGCATTGAGCAGAGAAGGCCTGATATTATTTGAATTAGAATTTGCAAGTCAGATATGCTAATGAGTTGAATATTGTCTAAAATAGTTGCTATGGCAAGTAAAAACTATGCAATGACAGATGCAGACCATCCAATGGAAACAGACAACAGTATTTTCTTGCTGGTTGTTAGTGTACCTACTGTGCTCTAATTCTTTCTCAACCAGGTTGCTCACACTAGGCTAGTAATCTCTTCTCAGGGGAGACCTGATGTGGAATTTATACTTGTTATTGTTGTTGTTGTGTCTTTCGGCTTTTCCCAGTTAGGGGTCACCACAGCGGAACTATTTGGCCAGAACATCAGGGAACTTTCCCTAATCATTAATGCAGTGGCAACTGGGTGAACAGCACTCAAGGAGATACAAGATGGTGGCTAACATACAGGTGAATGCCAGCACAGTGTTATGGTGGCTAGCATGCAGGAGAATGCCAGTGCAGTGTTATGGTGGCTATCACACAGGTGAATGCCAGCGCAGTGTTATGGTGGCTAGCACACAGGTGAATGCCAGTGCAGTGTTATGGTGGCTATCACACAGGTGAATGCCAGCACAGTGTTATGGTGGCTAGCACACAGTTAAATGCCAGTGCAGTATTATGGTGGCTAGCACACAAGTGAATGCCAGTGCAGTGTTATGGTGGCTAGCACACAGGTGAATGCCATTGCAGTGCTATGGTGGCTAACACACAGGTGAATGCCAATGTAGTGCTATGGTGGCTAGCACATAGGTGAATGCCAGTGCAGTGCTATGGTGGCTAGCACACAGGTGAATGCCAGTGCAGTGTTATGGTGGCTAGCACACAGGTGAATGCCAGTGCTGTATTATGGTGGCTAGCACACAGGTGAATGCCAGTGCAGTGATATGATGGCTAGGTCACCTAGCACACAGGTGAATGCCAGTGCAGTGTTTTGATGGCTAGCACACAGGTGAATGCCAGTGCAGTGTTTGAAGCTCTACAAGATTCTGAGGACCTGTTTCAGCAGAATGTGTTTGTTTCATCAAAAGCAAATGTTCAAAACAATGATGGATGTGTTATTAAAACCCTCCAGTTGGGAGGGTTACAGGATGATATTTTGGGTGAATTGTTGTTGCACTGAGAGCCAGAGTGGAAAATATGTTTCATGCGGTAAAATTAGGAACAAAATTCAATTGGAGGAATTGGAAGCTATTTTAAAAGAAGATTGCCAGACAAAGAAATCATATGTTGAGACTTAAAAAAAACTGCAGGAAAAATGGTGTAAAATAAATGTCAAAAATCAAAGGAAACCTATGGTGAGAATTCAGAACAAAGAAGAAAAAGAAATGGAAAACTATGAAATTTGGGATAATGTAATGGTCCCATTGGGTAAGAGAGAGCTTTTTATTCTTATTCATAAAGATACATTTTGACATTATTTTTGAGACTGATTCTGTTTTGGAAAGTTTTGGAGGGGAGTATGGGAAGAAAAAAACTGTAATCCATGGAATTCCTATATGGTTAAAGCATTTCACTGAGAAATAAAAAAAAAAAAAAAAGAAAATACACGTTCAGTTGTGGACATTAGCAAAGTCTGTGATAACAGATGATTATGGAATGGGGGATGGGACTTTCATACTGTATGGAAAATAGAGGCAGAAAAAAATGTTATAACCCTAGTATGATAAATGTAGAGGGTAACAGAGCTGTTGTAAAATATTGGGGACACCCAAAAACGTTTTTCCCTGTGGAAAAGATAATCATTCGATAAGTCACTGGGATAAGAGGAAATGTTATATTTGTGGGGAAACAGGTGTAAAACAGTGTGAATTGAAATGTTATAAATGTAACAAAATTATATTTATGTGATAATTCTGTTACCATTTATGCCCAGTCTGTCTGGGCAGCAATAGAGTCCTCTACACATATCAGAGAATGAAGTGCATGTGGGTGTCAAACAGGTAACCGAAGTGGAATAGTTTTCCAACTCATTTTCCCATTACTTTTACAGATGATGAGGATGCCAAGTTGTGAAGTTAACAACTAACATATTCACACAATAAATATAGTATAAGTATTCAACGAGCAGTCTCAGTTCATGCCCATGTGCCAGAATTAATGTACTTGCTTAAATTATCCTTATCATAGTGCACATAGTTCTTATTTTTAGATAATATGATCTGATGAAAAGTGCATTTAGTAGCAAGAATGCCTTAAAACCATTTCTACCCACATAAATTGTTGCCTGGACAAAACACTTGCTTGGCCACTGTACTAGTGTGACACAGCTTGACCACTGTGCTAGTAGTCACAAAGCTTGACCACTGAGCTAGTGTGACACAGCTTGACCACTGTGCTAGTGTGACACAGCTTGACAACTGTGCTAGTGTGACACAGCTTGACAACTGTGCTAGTGGTGACACAGTTTGACCACCATGCTAGTGTGACACAGCTTGACCACTGTGCTAGTGGTGACATAGCCTGACCACTGTGCTAGTGGTGGTACATTATTTTGAGAACTGATGCTGGTAAGTGAACATGGCATACTGAGAAAAGTTGCATATCCTGCCAACAGCAATGATCCATGTGTCTAGTTTGTGTTTTTTTGTTCCTTTTTTAAATGGGGAGGGGGATGGGTGGTATGAACAACATACCGCAAATGCTGCTTATGACAACAGACAAAATAACTTGATCACAGTTAAGCATTAGGGGAGAAACCAGTCAAAATGTGATTATTTTGGAGAGATAGAGAGGCAAGACTGTGTGTGAAAGCAACTGATCTTACAATCACTTGATCACAGATAAATGGTCATCAAGTCAAATTTCAGCAGTATCAAAGATAAATGGTCATCAAGTCAAATGTCAGCAGTATGGTCTGTGCATGCATATTCTTTAGGTAAACAATTCAGGGAATATGTGGTCTCATCACTTGCTCTATTATCAATAGCTGTTTCCTCCACTATGCCACTGAATGCTGTAATGCTGCGTACGTGGTCTGAAGTGTATAAGCACTGAGAGTAAAGGGTATTCCCTTATTCTTATGTTGAGTAACCTCACAGTTATTATACTTAGGGTCAATGAGGAGATCAGTGCAGCCTTCCATGTGTGGGCATGTAGTGCAGAAACCATTATGATTTTCAGCAGCTGTATGAGTGAACATTTTGAAATTGCTTTCTTTCTGGGTGATTTTTGCCTCTGTGCCTGCAGATTTCAGGTTTCCTCGAAACTGACTTGAGCTAATTTGTGCCCCCGTGCCATGTATCTCCATATGGGGGAGTAATAGCTGTCCAGAGGGGCCATTATCCAGATAACTATAAGAGTGATTAGGCCCCCTACCAGTGTTTCTGACATCCTTATTAGCACAGTGGATATAGATGCCTACCACCATAGCCAGATTCATATGGTTAACTCCCCAGACCAGGCTGATAGGAGACTAAGCTTGTCTGCTCCTACTAGGCTGCTAGGAGAATAATCTTGTCTGCTCCTAGCAGGCTGGTAGGAGACTAAGCTTGTCTGCTCCTACCAGGCTGCTAGGAGAATAATCTTGTCTGCTCCTAGCAGGCTGCTAGGAGACTAAGCTTGTCTGCTCCTACCAGGCTGCTAGGAGATTAAGCTTGTCTGCTCCTACCAGGCTGCTAGGAGACTACACTTGTCTGCTCCTACCAGGCTGCTAGAAGGCTAAGCTTGTCTGCTCCTACCAGGCTGCTAGGAGACTAAGTTTGTCTGCTCCTACCATGGCTATCATGGCTAGGACCCCCCTGAAGTCACCTGAACTTGCATAGCCTCAGTTGACAGGCTTCTCCTCCAGTTAGTGGCTTGATTTATTATGAGTGCTTTTTATACAGACATTTTCCCCTGCCCCAATCCCACCCTAACCATATGCTCTGATGGCTGGCATAGGTTCTACATGACCACAGGGCATCCTGTGCTCTACCCCCAATGTGTGTGTGTGCTCCTACACACATGCCCCAGAGGGCTACTGTCAATGATGATCCAATACTGGTCTCTAAATGAATAACACCAATAAATGAGTGAAATGCAACACTCCAGCAGCATGCTTTTAGTTTTTACTTTGAAAACAAGTTCTGCATCGGTCATTCTCAAAGACAAAGACCGAAAGAGGCATGATGACCAAATGTTGTCACTTCTCCTGTTTTTATTGTGTACAAGATTAGCAACATTCAAGATAAAATTGCACAACAATAATCAGCTTGCAAGTGGTTATGTTTCTGGAAGCTCAAGATGGATTTGTTGGCATTGAAACTGTAACTCCCACTATTATGCAATTGAGTAGTAGTCCTTATACCTAAATATTTAGATATCAGCAGTTACCCTGTCTTGGAAGAAATTATGTAGGACCATCTTGTGGTGAAAACCAGAAGGCCACAGGTCCACAAGCATCACCTGAGTCTGTGTGCAGTCACAATTGCATGCATTCTGTATTTAATATAAAGAAAGAGCCTGGATGGAAGGACCCTTTATAACAAATAACTTTTGCAGCTATGCACAATGAGAAGGTGGTGCTCAATTCTTGCCTGCTATTCCTAATGAAAGATGTGGGTTGCTGAAAGGGGTTAGACTTCAAAACATCTAAAACTCATAACATCTAAATTCAAAACATCGAGACCATAACATCGAAAACCCAAAACATCTAAAACCAATAACACTGAATTTCATAACATTGAAAATGTATAATATGGAACAGTGCATCATCAAAAGTGTAAATGTTATAGTTTAATCTGGAATTTATACTATTTATATAGTGTTGATTTTGCCACTCTGTATTTGTTTTTTAGGCCATACAGGTACGTGATATAGACATTATGTGTACATTCTTTATGGTGATCGCGATACAGTGGGGTTAGGAAATTAACTTTTTCCTACTGTAGTGCAATCTCGGAGTTGGTATATTTATTTTATGGGGGCTGTGGGGGGCAGAGCGTAGTAAAAAGTGTGTTTGTTAGTTTGGTGTTGTTATAGGTGGAGGGGATGTTATTTTCATTTGATTTGTAGTGTTCAATGTTGTTATGCAAAGTTTCAATGTTCTGAGTTTTCGATGTTATGGGTTTTCCATGTTATGGTCTCGATGTTTTGATTTTAGATGTTATGAGTTTTATATGTTTTGAAGTGTAACCGCTGAAAGGTTAATATTCCTAGAAAAAAGAGGACCTTCTAGATGTGGCTATCTGCTGAAAATCTGAATATCAGATGTACAAACATCAGTTAGGGGAATGTATACTAACTCCAAAATAATAGTACCTAAGGGAATCTCTCCTTCTCTAAGGTCAACATTCTGTAAGTTTGTATGTGTGTGTGTGCGTGTGCGTGTGTATATATGTTAAGTAGCAGAGAGTAAGCATCCTATATCAGGGAGTACATAGCTTGTGTACAAAAAATGCTTTAAATATAATATTGTAAGTTTTACAATTCATTTTCTTTTTTTAGGTTTCACAGTTTAAATTTCAAAGTATCAGGTTTCATACTGTTGGGTTTTGATGGGAGCGCCAGAGGGTGAATTGTGTTATATAAGGTAGAACAGTCTATTTAAATAGGTCACTAGGGGTACTGGATCGGCCAGATGGTTATGCTAGTATGAACAAAAATACTTTTGAGGTAACTTTCCTTCTAAATATGTATACTTAATCAAATGTATCAAATGCCTTAATGAAAACAAGAAACAGTGTGCCACTTAAAGTCCCGTGGGGGTCTGGTAGAAAGTACCGCCATCAGAAATTCTGCATTTTGAATTCTATCTGCCCTGAGATCTCCTCTTATAACTTGTATAACAATAGCTTGTTATCTTTATATTTATTAATCAAGGACATTTTCAGACTCATTCAGGGAGCACTTTTAAGTCTTAATTTGCTAATGGATAAAATACAACAGTGTTACAGATATAGCTGCACTATCATTAATGTGAGATTGTTTTTCCTGATACTCTTATAGATGGTATATCATGAGGATAGTTTTTTTTTGTTTCTTATTGCAATGGAAAGAACTACATGAGCTAGGAAAGGGTCATAGCAGATTTCATTGACTCTGTTACCTCTACTATAGATGACTCGTGGATAAGCAAAATAAGATTAAAAAAAGATTTTGCATCACATACAAAAGTGTCTTTGATGGTACACTGTCAAAAGTAATTTTATAAAACCAGGACAATTTGCTTTGTGGGATTATTTTATGAAACACTTCAGATGACAAAGAAATGAATCACTTTAGCAGAAAATATCATCCATTTTTGAGCTGACAAAGATGAAAATCTTTAAATGATTAACAGCCATGCCAGTTAAAATTAAAATTCTTGTAATTTCTTTGCATAACACTTCCTAAAAGTAATGTTATACTTAGACAGAATTTCAGTTCTAACGTGTCAGCAGAGGCATAACAATTGGGATTACATTTGAAATAATGGTACTTACGTATTATCGCAACCAGATTTCCGAAGTTCCATAATTTGTACAGTTTTGAAGAAACCACGGCACTTAAGCTAACAAGGGGTGTGTAAACTCTTAAGTACTATTGTGTCAGATTGTTTTTCATACAGGAAGATGAACAATGGAAAAAATCCTGTTCCCTGGTAGCGTCCTTTCCCAACTTATACAACTGACTGCTGCTGTCCAGTCGTCCTTAATGTTACAAGTCATGAAAGTCACAACATTCCTAACAAGACAAGTAGTTGGGAACATGGCTCACTGAAAGAAAATGACTCCCTTATCTTGAAAACTCCATTTGCAGGTATGTGATCAGTTGTCACCCACCCGTTACAGTCCGGTCTCTCAGAAGGCACATTAATTCAGTCAAAACTCTGAAGTACTTAGTTAAAAAAATGTAGCTGTTTTTGCAGAGGTTTACACACATCAGTCCCTGAGTTTTCTTTCTGTAATGATATGTATTCGCTGTGTGTGACACAGTAGTTGGTAAATGCTTTCCTGGCTTTAAGAAGCAGTAAAACCCCTTTTGTTACCTGTTTGTACCCATACAACCGTATGCACCACAAAGAGTGATGATCGGTAATCGGGAATGCAGGATTTGTACAGCACGGTGCCACTATGGAGTTCACAAAAGACATGAGGCGCACCATGGAGGAGTACCCTGCTGCCTCATACCCGATGTGACACACTACTACTTACCACTTTACACACCCCTTTCAACAGTGGCATACCTGTTTTCGCACTAACATGACAAATTATGTGACTTCAAAAATCTGGTTGTGATAATACGTAAGTAGCAAAATAACTTTTCACCTAGTTGCAGGCCCCTGCTGAAAGTTGGAAGCCAGTCCTCTGGCATATGTGAATTATTCCTTACAGTAACACAACTCCCAGAAGCAGAACATTACACAGAAAAGAAACATATTTTCATTCAGAAATGTATAGCTCTAAAATGGTGTGGCATCAGAAAAAAGTAAGGTAGGCAAACCTTTGCAAGAGGATCTCCTTATAAAACTATCAAATGCATCTAGAATGTCTTTGCATCACTTAAATATGTATCCACTAGGTAACAATTTCTGTCGATAGCTTGCAACTGTGAATTCTTTTTTAACTCTTTGCCATATTTATGATCATAGTAAGGTTACACAAAGCCTGATCCCGATGTTTACTAATCAGGCACATATGAGACTACCAGCTTAAAAATGGAATATCCCTTAGATAACCATTTCTATTAATATCTTGCAGTTTGTGAATGACTTGTTTAACTACTTGGCATATTTCTGATCATGCTAGCATTAAACAAAGGTTGATCTTAACATTCACTGAACATTTAGTTATGTGAATACCCACTTAAAATAGGATCTCTTAACTCACACATACTGTTAAGACCACACTGGCTACTTTAATATTGAAGTCAGCTCACTGAAGCCAGCTGCCTTATATTGAAATTAATGTTAGACTGTTAGCTAGCCTGAACTCCATGGTGCTTGATGTGTGAAAATGTACAGGAAAGAGCTTGGCATGTCCTAGTTTTCTTAGTTTAATCATACCAAAGTATGTATGCCATTCAAAAACAAGAAGAACCAGCGAGTTAAACTTTGCTGCTGCAATGACATAGATATGAACTGACTCATTACAGTCATCTACCTGGAAAGAAATTCCCTTTGCATCTCCCATGAAAAAGTGTTGAAGCTTCTTTCTATAGAAGCAAAATAGCAGTCCGACCACCAAAGCAGACTACATAAACAAACAAATTATTCAATATGGAGTCAAAAATTCAGATAAAACACAAGTTTAATACAGTAATAGTAAAACAGGATTAGCGCTTTCACAGAATGTGCTTCATCAGATACTATACAGCTTGCTTCAACTACTCACTTTTTAAACATACAATGACCAATCCAGACCCATCATTAATTAATGATGTAATGGGCGAGCTTTTAAAGCAGGTTTTAAAGGTATAGTGAAATTCAAACCTGGGAACCTATGTGCCTGCAATGTTGCTATCCATTTCATTTCCATCAGTTCTATTTTGTTGATGGCATCACCCCCTCTAGGGCTATTCACAATAACTTCTATCACTGTAAACTCAAAAGAGTGTTTGCTATTAGATTTTATATGTTTATATAAGGCATTAAGACAATTTTTTCTCCTGATATCTCCCGTGTGTTGCAAAACCTTTCCTTGAGCATTTTATTAGTTTTGTCCACATAGCCTCCAAACACTTAACCAAATAGACTAGATTGCTAGATTTACAATCAGCATGTAAATTAAACTTATAATTCATAGATGTAATGGGATGTATAAAGACATTTTTACAAGACATATAAGTGCAAGCCTTAGATGTTTTACAAGGGAAGGTTCCAAACCTAACATTAACTCTATTCTCTTTCCTGAAGGGTCTATAGCATAGCTGCCTCTTTAATGAAAGATTATTCCTAAAAATAAAATTAGGGGTTTCCCCCACTACTCCCCTTATCTTATCATCTGAGCGTAAGATAGACCATTCTTTTTGGTCTGTATAGTGAACCTGAATGGAACTGATGGAAATGAAATGGACAGCAACATTGCAGGCACATAGGTTCCCAGGTTTGAATTTCACTATACCTTTAAAACCTGCTTTAAAAGCTCGCCCATTACATCAAGCAACCATCTTATTTGTTCTGTTTTTTTCCTGGCCCTAACAGGTGCACATTTGTTGAGGTATCAGGAAAGGGCTATGACATGAGCTGTGCATGGAGGATGCCCCTCACTACCACAAGGAGTGTTGTCTTTAAGCAGTCCTGTCTTATCTGTCACAGCAAGAGTGGTGGTATCTCTGCTCTCTACCAGGGAGGTTTCACTGCCTTGTTAGAGTCAGAGTGCATGCAAAGCCACACCCTTCTCTAGGGACAGCCAGTCATGCCACCCCTCCTTCACTTGTCCCTATCACTGCCTGATTCCATCAGTGCTGGGGTCAACAATTAAACACTGGGTCTCTCAGCTACAGTTAGGATCGATCTTCCTGCACCATGAAGCTAGGCTATGTATTTATCTTTTGGTTCAGATAGTTATCTAACATAAAAATATTATTATTATTATTATTGTTGTTGTTATTATTATTATTATTATTATTATCACAACATCCTATATGTCCTCAGTGCCATCTGAGTAGTCTCAGAAAACCAGAAATTTTCCACATACAGCCTTCTTATCTCCGAAACAAAGGTCTCTCATAATACTGCAGCTTCTTGATTTTATGTAAATGCTGTTAGTTTTACAGCAAACTCTGCAAGCAAAAAAGGACATAATGAAATCATTGCAGTTACCTAGATGCATGCATTCCACAAATATAAAAGCAATTACCTGTCTGTAAAATTAAACTTCATATCATAGTGGATTAAAAATATATATTTTTATTATTTGAAAATGCCCGAATTTATCTCTCAGAAGTATATTCTCAAAACCACTCAATCAAAGAGAAGATGTATCATAACATCCTTAAAGTCTTGGGAGGAGAGAGGCTTCTCCCTGTAACCGTCTCTATTGAACAAGAGATATATCTGAAATAACGCATTCTATTTATAGATTTGCTTTATATTATAAAAGTATGACTTTATTCCATAACCTCACCTTGCAACAATTTTCTCTCTCCGTACCCTCCTTCAATTAATTTCTTCTACCCCTTTATATGAGCTCTAGCTTCCATTATCAGAACTGTAACTTCTGTTCTCAGCCTCTGCTGCTTTCTACCTAACCTGCCCTTCTCTTATCTCATTCTTCCTCTCTTTCTTTATAAATGATTTCCTTTACCTTTTTTCCTCTTCTTATACCCTCATTTCTCTTATATGTTTATTTTTTTTCTCCCTTTATAGTTTCCCTCCACCTTCCACGTTGTTGTTGACTTTCTCTTATCCAAATATAACCTTACTTTGAACCTTTTTCATTATGGAACCTATTTGTAGTTGTCTTTTTATTTTTGTTAATTGCTTAATTTCTCTGTAAATATTACCTTACTCAGACCATTCTCTTAAATATGTAACCTATGTGTATTTTTCTTTTGATTTTGTTAATTGCTAAATATTACTGTATACTGCATTTTAAATGTTTATCTGCTTGGAGCTTTTCTCCCCGGGCCTCCGCTGAAAATGGATAGGTATCCAGTTGGACTTTCCCGGTTAACAAATGTAAAATAAATAAAAAAATAAAATAAAAAAACAACAATTACAAAAATGTACAAAGTCCAATGTTCATAAACAAAAAGTTCTACATATGATGATACCACAAGAAGAGAGAACTACAACCAGTAAACACTTCTTCTTATCTTCATTTTATTTAAAATAACAAACGTTGGTAAATTGCACAGCAAACACCTTCACACTTCTCTTGCACCTCGGTTGGTTAAGCCTTTACAGAGTATAATTTCCTTCATACACTCAGCCTTTAAATACTACACAGACAAGCAATTATCCAATTATATATGCAATTAAAAAAATAAATTAAACACTTCCAAAGACATTCCTTATTAAGTTCCCCAGCAATTAATGTATTAAATTTAAGAATAAAAATAGATTCTGTTCTCCAAAGTTTTCTTTTAATGTTTATAACATCCTGATATCTTACTTGCTCTACAGTTGTTGCTTTCAGACCAAGTAGAACAGCATTCTGATATTCTAAAAAATGTGAGGCCACTGAGCTATCCTCCCTACCTTTATAAATATCCCAGATATGTTCTTTCAACCTCACTTTAAAACTACTCTTACTTTCACCTATGTACACCTTATCACATGGACACTTCAGTCCATAAATCACTCTTTCAATATCACAACTAAAAAACCCCATTCTGATAAAACCTTTTTTCATTAATTCCATCAAAACCCCAGACTATATATTGACAACATGAAGTAAGGACAAATAAATCGCTGCAAACATCAAACCATATAGTTTAGTGCTTTCATTTGGTTTAATACAGCAAACTTCTTCAGAACTTTGACAACAATCTCATATGTCATCATTTAAATACATCTTAGTTGATTGATTAATTAGTATACCATCAAACTCACTTATACTACTTAAAATTTAAAGAAAGAGGTCAATAATAATACCTGTCATTTAAAAGACATTTAACATTCAAAGTACCATTTAAACCAGGAAATCTCTCAGTATTTAAAAATACCTGCCATCTTAATTCCTTTATTTCCAAAGCAGTATTAGAATCAAAAACATAAGGTGTCACATTAATACAATCCAAAACAAAAAAGACAACTTTCTTAAAATCTGTACATTCAATTGTATGCTTGGCCAAAGCATTATTCAAGTCTTTGTTTCTAACAGCCAAACAATGCTCATATATACTTTTATACAATGCCCTAACAGTTTTACCTACATAAAAAATGGTGGCAGATGGTGCAAGAAACTAAGTACACTATGCTACAACTCTTGCAGTTAAATCTGCCCTTACTAGTTATCAACAGCAGGAGCAACAATGGGAGAAAAATGAAAGGCAAAGGGGTTGTGGGCCGCAAGAAAAAAGGGAAGTACTGCAACAGGTAGTCCCATTATGTAGAATCTATAACTTAAGTGATTTGGAACTTAGTGATATCCAACAAAAAGTGTTGGAGAAAAGTTTTCCTTATGTTCCCTCAGCTAAAGCATCTCTAGTTGATACAGTACTGGATTTTAAGTTATACACTAGAAAATTGAATTTACACTATGCTTTTGATGGGGTGGATAATAAATCGGATACAGAATGTAAAAAACCTAGTAATATTAACCCTAGGTTAATGCCTATATTAAATGTCTTCAGTGAACTACGCAAAAAAGATTTTCAATTGATTTGTAATAAAAATAGAAATGTGTACAATAAGGGCAGAAAAATTCACTTTGACATGTGTGAATTAAAGTCTTTTAAACTCTTAGACATAACCAACAGTATCGGTTTATGAAGGCCGATAAAGGCAATGGTCTGGTTATTATGAAGGTGTCTGATTATAAAATGTGTATGAAGGGTTTGTTGGATGATAAAAAGAATGCTCAATTGGTCAGTAAAGATACAGTTAGAAGAAATTTTAAATGTATCGACAATATTTTGATGGATTTATTAAATAAAAATTACATCAATCTGGCCACATATGACTTTCTTTTTATTGAGGAACATGTTAGGAACCCTATTTGGAATACCAAAGAGTCATAAGAATTCTAAGAATCCTCCCTTCAGACCCATAGTTTCTACTAAGAAAGGGAAGACAGTTACCATTTCACATTATTTAGGCCATCTGTTAAACCCACTGGTTTCCGAAACATCTTATTTTATACAGGATTCTTGGCAGTTTTTATACCTGTTAAAAATTATGTTTTTCAGGGTACAAAAACTTATTTGGTCACAGTTGACATAGTGTCTTTGTATACATCTATTCACCAGACTATGGGTATAGACTTCATTAGGAATTTTTTAATCAGACACACTAGGTTTGGAGAGGTTATGGTTCAGTCCATTTGTGCGTTATTGGAAGTGGTGTTAAAAAATGATTTTTTTTTTCTTTTTGATGGGAAAATACATTGCCAATTATGTGGGGTAGCCATGGGTGCAAAAGTAGCAACAGCATTTGCTAATTTGGTTTTATGTTGGTGGGAATTGTCCTATTTAACCAAACTCGATGGATTTAAACATGTTTCTATGTTCAAAAGATACATAGATGATTTGTTTTTTATTTGGAATGGATCAATTGATGAGCTGAATAGCTTTATGAATGACATCAACAGCCACGCATGTGGGTAGAAATATGAACTTGGTAATATGGGAACTAATGTCCATTTTTTTAGACCTCAGTATTACTATGGATGTAGAAGAGAAAAGATTTGTTAGTACTGTGTATAGAAAGGACACTTATACTAACAACTTTCTCCATTATCAAAGTAAACATCCATTGTTTATGAAATTTAACTTGGCTCATGGACAACGTATTCATTTGAGTAGGCTCATTTCTGATAAAGAGGTCTTTATTAAGGAAATAAATAAACTTATTTCTATGTTTGTCCATCGTGGATATCCATTAGATACATTAATTGTCATCAAAGAAGAAATTATTAAAAGTAGAACTGATAAATTCCCACCAATCTTAATTAGTGGTTTTACCCCTAAAGCTAACCACCTGAATGAAAACATTAAAATGGACTGCACCTTTCCAATTCCAAATGGCACTGTTTTTCAGACTATTAAACAAGTCATTTGTAACAACTGGAAAGTTATTTTGGGCAATAGGGATTTGGCTAGGATGTTGGGAGCTCACCCAAGATTTATTTACAAAAAAGTGGCTAGTGTTAAAGCCATTTTAGATCTAGGAGAATATAATTCTCCATTTTCAAAGTACCTATCCTTGTCACAATTGTAAGCAATGTAGATATATAGATTCTTCCAAAACCATTTATTTTTTCCCCCATTCAGAAAATGGTAACTAGTAAGGGCAGATTTAAATGCAAGAGTTGTGGCATAGTGTAATTAGCTTCTTGCACCCCCTGCCACAATTTTTATATAGGTAAAACTGTTAAGGCATTTTATAAAAGAATATATGAGCATTGTTTGGCTATTAGAAATAAAGACTTGAATAATGCTTTGGCCAAGCATGTGATTGAATGTACAGATTTTAAGAAATTTGTCTTTTTTGTGTTGGATTAAATTAACTTGATACCTTATGGTTTCGATTCTAATACTGCTTTGGAAATCAAAGAATTAAGATGGCAGGTATTTTTAAATGCTGAGAGATTTCCTGGTTTAAATGGTACGTTGAATGTTAAATGTCTTTTAATTTTAAATAGTATAAGTGAGTTTGATGGTGTACTAATTAATCAATTAACTAAGATGTATTTAAATGAAGTATGAGATTATTGTCAAAGTTCTGAAGAAGTTCATTGTTTTAAACCAAATGAAAGTGCTAAACTATATGGTTTGGTATGGTTTGGTGTTTGTAGTGATTTATTTGCCGTTACTTCAAGTTTTTCTTTTTAAGTTAGTTTTGTTTCATGTTGGAGTGGTGGTTTTGTTTTATATATTGACAACAGTTGCACTTTCCACAAGGGAAAGTGCCCTGAATTTCAAGTTCTTTATTTCTTTTCACATTTGGCAAATAGAATCTCCAAAGTACTATGAAATCCTTAACACTTCTTCCCCTTGTATATGAAAATTTTGTTGGATTTTTAACCAATAATTTCAAATGTTTACATTTATCCAAAATTCCCCAATAGTATTTAATGAATTTAATTAACACATCAGAAAAAAAATGTATATTTAGTAACAATAAATAATTTCTGGTCACTTTCCTTCATTGTTTTATTATTCTTTGAATTTCCCAATACCAGCACTCTTCCTCCTCTGTCCCAAACCTTTTTTATGCTTTCCTCCATTGTTTTTTACATTATAGCCCCAATTAATGAACATTTTGGTTGCCTTATTAATTGCAAATTCACTCTCCTTTTCAAACTATGAAGTCTTTTAAACTCTCCATAGGGGATAGATCTCAATGTTTGAGAAGGATGGCAACTCTTACCATGCAAAATATGATTGTATTCCTCAAATTTCCTATACATTCCAGTTTTAATACCATTTTTACTATTCCCTACTAGAGTAATATCCAAGAAATTTACTTCTTTACCTTATTGTATTCCATCAAATTTAATATTAAAATGATTTCTTTGCAAGTCTTTTACAAAATTTTCCACCACCATCACAGATAAAAATCAGGTCATCAATAAAGCTATGATATCTTACTACATGGTGTTTAAAAACAACTATATATATATATATATATATATATATATATATATATATATATATATATATGCATATTTTCAAACAACCCCATTAACAAATTCACATACATGGGGGCAACAGCTGCCCCCATGACTGTGCCCCTTAGTTGTTTGAACAATTCACCATTAAATTCAAAAATATTATTATTAAGGCAAAAATGCACAAGTTCCAAAACGTAATGTATTTTAGGAGTGTCCTTTAAAAAATATAACAAGGCTTCCATTCCATAAATTTGTTCAGTACTAGTATATAGACTAACTAGGTCCATTACTATAAAAAACATATTTTTTGTCCACTTAACACTTTTTAATTTGGCTAAAAAAATCAAAAGAATCCTTAATGTAAGAGCGTAGTTTCACCACCTCGTCCAAAAGGTTCTACATAATATCCAGTCTGCTTGGTCATATATTGATCTGCCTTTTGCCATAAATCATGTAGGTTCTGAAGGACACTCTTCTTAATTCATGTGACTTCAACATTTTGCAGCTTTTTAAAGGGAGATCTTTTCAGCACATCCTGTTATCCACTATCTCAGTATCACTATCTACAACTATCCATTAGCACATTATCCTCATTCTATGTTGGTTCATATTCTGGTAAAACCAGCATGGCTTTTTAGATTTCATAAGAGCTTTTAAATCCTGCACGAACTTACTAATACATGCCATCCCTAGCCTTCCCCTGCTCTTAACTCTAAATCCAAATTTTCCCTTAGAAAAAACCTTTCCACAACACTTCAACTGCACAAGACCCTCAGATCACAAGACATACAGCAACATACATGCACATCATTAAAACCATTCCCTTACCTAGCCCTTACTCTAACTTTAATCCACAAAACACTCCCACACATGCTGCTAACCTTAATGGCAAAAATGCTGGTATATTCTAAAGTTTCCACACGCACACAGCCACTTACCCTAACCCAAAGTACAGCCACTGCTTAAAATGGAACAGTGAAACATCCTTCTATTTGGTAAAACCTGCACGTACCAAATAGTACTTTAGATAAAAACAGAGAGCAGTTCACTCTATCAACACAGTTAACATGTAAGCTGCATATATATATATCTATATATATATATATATATATATATATATATATATATATATATATATATATATATATTCATACATATATATATATATATATATATATATATATATATATATATATATATATATATTCATACATATATATATACATATATATATATATATATATATATATATATATATATATATATATGTGTGTGTGTGTGTGTGTGTGTGTGTAAATTAAGAAAAACAATGGTACACCACTGTGAACAAAAAGTAATAACAGTAAATCATACAAAATGAAAATAATGCACTCACTGGTTTAAAAATTATATATATATATATTTATATATATAGGTCCCCTTCAAAACATCTAGAACCCATAACATCTAATTTTATAACATTGAACCAGAACATCTAAAACCCAAAAAATCTAAAACCCATAACATTGAATTTCATAACATCTAACAGTACAAATCACAAGAAAATAACATCCCCTCCACATACAACGACGTATAATGACATCAAACTACCAAACACACTTTTTACTATGTTTCAGCAGGGCGGCTTGATACAGTGGAGTTAGGAAATTAACTTTTTCTCACTGTAGTGCGATCTTGGTATACTTAATTTACAGGGGGTGGGGGAGGGGGACTTGCCCCCCTGCAGAAACATAGTAAAAAGTGTGTTTGGTAGTTTGATGTCAATGGTACGTCATTATATGTGGAGGAGATGTTATTTTCTTGTGATTTGTACTGTTAGATGTTATGAAATTCAACATTATGGGTTTTAGATGTTTTGGGTTTCAGATGTTCTGGTCTCAATGTTATGAAATTAGATGTTATGGGTTTTAGATGTTTCAAAGTAGACTTATATATATATATATATATATATATATATATATATATATATATAGGTCTACTTCTGAATGTTGACCGATCAGAATGCTGACTTTCATATGGCCGACACCATATGATCGACATTCCGAAAGACCGACATCCTGAAATAGCACCATTAACCTACCTGTAAACACAGTAAAACTGGGTTATGCAGGGGGACACCCCCTACACCCCCTGCTACTTTAATATTCTCACTCTGAGATCACACTACAGTGCAGGAAAGGGGAATCTGCCAGTCTTGCACTGTAGCTGGATCTCTACTATCATTTGTCGGCCTTTCAAACGTTTGCTCATATGCTGTCGGGCAAATGAGTTTCGAACATTTGAAAGTTCGAACAAATGAAGGGCTCCCATATATATATATATATATATATATATATATATATATATATATATATATATATATATATATATTTTTTTTTTTTTTAATTTTGTAAACAGCAGCAGCAAAAGAAATTCACTATATCCTATCAGAATCCACATTATCTGTGGCTTCTCAAATGACTCTTACTGATGTATGGAGGAAGCTACGCAGAATCATCAGCATCAGAATTGCTATCATCTTCCAGCTGAACTCAAAAAAAGGTCATCCTTGTAAGGAGTCAGCAACTCCAGCAACAGAAGTTAAACCTACATTTTGGGCATCACTATTATCGCTAAATAAAACTCCCCATTCTCAGAAGCACTTTCATGAAATGAAGTGATAGCTTTAGTGGAATCCCTTATATTATGTTAGTAGGCATTACACAGAGAATTACGTAGTGGCAGAACATCACAAGATAAAAAATAACAGAAAAAAAAGGAAAATGATTGCAAACCATGAAATGATTATGGCAAAACTACACAATGCGATATTACAACAATAAAACAACCATGAAGATAAGAATAGCAACAAATCACTTTGACTTGTCTTTTGTACTGTTAAGTATCAATGTGATTTGTTAGGCTGTGCATTGTTGAAGTATGAAGTTATTGCATTGTACCCAGTTTTCACTGTAAATAATCATTGTATTTTCCTTTTTTATGTTGTTACTTTGCTAAATTCCTGTCATGACTTGTACAACATGTACTGATGTGTTACCTTTGAGTTATGTCTCAGTTTTGTTCTTGTCTATTGTCTTATACTAGTTTTGTTCAAGGATCTTGCCTGAAAGGGTGAGAATTCCCCAACCTGCCATCCCCTGTCTTCCCTACAACATATCATACCCCAGCCTATACATACATTAATCCCTCAAAGACCTCTCCCTTGTCTTCCCTTCAAGATCTTATACCCCCAGCCTACTCATACATTAATCCCCTGAAGACCTGATATCCTTCTGTTTCTCAAAAATCACAACTAAACAGATCATGCATTTACTTGAACAAGTCCCACTAGAGTCTCATACTGGCCTTAGTAACATCTGTTCCTGGTTACTTCATCAGCGTAGAGATAATGTAGTGACACCTGTAAAACACAAATATAACTGCCACTTTTCTACCAACAACATGACTTTAATTTGGAAGTCTGCCTTTGACTAATGTATTCCTAAGAAGCCAAGACCTAACTTCACTAGCCACTTCCAACCCCCCTCCATACTTCCATTTCTGGGCAAATTTCTGCTAAAGTTCATTTACAACCAATTTACCACCTACTTACAAAAATACCACGTTCTGTCCAACAAACAGCATGGCTTTTTGAGCAGGCAGGAGCACTCAGACAGTGCTCTTGATCATAATACATAGCATTTTATGGATAACAGCACTCTAACAGTGGCTGCCTTCACTTTCCTGACCTGAGCTTTTGATACAGCAGACCATGCAGTCCTACTAACCCAGCTAGTACAAACTGGCATCAGCAAAGAAATCACTCAGTGACAAAGACTTTCTAACAGATTTGTTTTGGTAAAGACTGACTCCTCCCTCTCTGGCACTGCATATACCCATTCAGGTGTCCTTCAGGATTCAATACTTGCTCCCTTGTGGCCTACCCCATCTACAGTTCCTGTTGTACACAGACAGCATGGCAACATGGGCATCTATAAATCAACCCAGCCCACCATGTTATCTAACAACATCTTACACCCTGATTGTCTGCAAGTAAGCAAGCGGATTAACAGCAAAAATCTTCATCCAACCCAAATAAAAAAACAAATCTGTGCTCCTTGCCTCAATGAAAAGACTTCCAACCCCCCCCAGCTCCCCAACCATTGCAGACCAAAGCAACTCCTTAACTGAAACACCACTTCATTTAGATACTTCAGCATTTGGCCTGATTAATCCCTCCACTGTAAGGAACACATAAAATGAAACTCATATTTTGAATAAAATACCTACTATTTTGAACACTCAAACTCTTTCCATTCATCTGCTTAGCAGCCAGGGCATCCATAGGCAAAGGCATCTTGGTTATACAACCAGAATATGAACTTCTTCTGTTTGGTACCACATTGAACAAAAACACTTCCAACCTACAAACTTTGTCCAATAAACTATGCAGATTTGTCGCCAATCTTCCATGTTATGAACATCACTGCCTCACATTATTCAGAGTAAAATTGATACCAATACAAGTTAGAGTTAGCTTCCTACTGGGGTCCCTCCCTACCTATCAATACAAGTCAGCGTTATCCTCCTACTGGAGTCCCTAACTACCAATACAAGTCAGAAATAGCCACCTACTGGCATCCCTACCTACCAGTACAAGTTAGAGCAAGCCTGCTGCTGGGGTCCCTACTCTACAAACTTCTCTTCCAAAATATCCCTTCTCCAATTAACATGATACTAATCACAACCACCTCAGCCTACAACCAAAGAAGTCGGTCTACAGTTGGCCCTACACTCCAAATTCCATCTACTAAGTTACCAGTTCAGATCACAGCTTCTCTGTACTATACTAGATCCCAACTTTAGGTAATCCCCCCCCCCCCCCAAAAAAAGGGATCTCACTCCTACCTGATATTCTGTCCACAATTAAAAAATACCTTAAAAACAAAACAAATACAAATGCAACAAAATGGGACATGTCACCTAAATACCTAAATCAATAAGCTCAATTTGCATGATCCCTACCATCTTATCTCATTGCTATCTTAATTTTTGCAATGAAACACATAATTTTGCATCTTGTAAATAAATACACATTTTCATAATTTGAGTGTATATTGCTTTGTTATTTAGTTGCTTGTGTACATTTTTTTTTGCCTGACAACAAATTGGTCTGTTTTCTTGTTACTTAGTGATCTTGCTGGCCAACAATGATTGCAGTATATTTGCATTAAAGTATGTCTCTTACTGTTTGAAATGGTTGCAGTTTTACATGTAACCCCAGATTAGGCTGCAGATGATCAAGCAATAATCAGTTGTCTACCCCAATAACAAAATGAAACAAAATAAATCAATAATCATATAAATTATAGTGTTAATATTCAATATGTCAATGTAGTTTATAAGTTTAAGCAAAAAAGAGAAATATGTTAAGCATTGCTTAATCTATCTAATCTAATCTCTAATCAAATCTATCTGAATAAAAAATAAATAAATAAATCCAAGCCAGGTTTATTGTACTCCAGTACATAAATGTGATATATATATATATAGATCTCCTTTATTTGATCGACAGACCATTTGATAGAAACTCATTTGGTCAAAGTCTCATTTGATCGAAAACCAGTATTCAAGGCATTATACTGGGATTTGTCCCCCTCCCCAATATTGTGCGATCCTGGAGTTGATATATATAGAAATGGGGGGGTGTGGGTGGGCACCTACTTTCATTTAAAAGAAGAAAAGAAAACAAAAAGTACACATTTTAAACAAAAATAGGTGGGGGAATTCGCCCCCCCTACACCCCACAATGTGGGGGGCTGTGCCCCCATACCCGCCCGATCAAATGAGGCTTCGACCAAATGAGTTTCTACCAAATGGTCTTTCGATCAAATAAAGGAGATCCATATATATATATATATATATATATATATATATATATATATAAGAGAGAGAGAGAGGGAGAAAGAAAATATTTGCATAGATAGATAGATAGATACAGGTCTATTACTTTAGAAAGAAGTAACTTATCTTGACTCCATAAAACCATTTGCAATATTTACAGTGCTGCTCTCAGTAACTTACAAGTGAGTTTTCAGTTGTTAAAAGTATCTCCCAACGGCATTATACTGGACAGTTTCAGTCTCTAACAAGCGGTGTGAATGTTACTATCCACAGCTGCAGTCTTTAATTAGATATGTACTCTAGCTGTGCACCAAAAGTTCCTCCACCAGGTTAAACCCACCAAAGGCTCCCAACTGGCCTAATGAACTCCATGGCTCCTCTATACTTCGTTAATCAAGTGATTGCCTCATCACTGAGCAAATGAGCAAATCTAAAAATATTTTTGTATCAAATCTAAAAAGATTATAAAACAAAACAAGACAAAAAAATACATACTTTTTGCAGGGGGACAAGTTCCCTTGCATCCTTAACCCCCCTGCACATTATATATAAAAATTTACATATGACAGAGGGGTAAGAGCAAACACACAGGCTCCAATGTGCCCTGATCTCAACTCAAAGCAGCCAAAGGCTGAAAAACAAGTCTGTATGAGTTTTCAGTATTATGACCTTTCTTACTGAAACTCTTATTAAGGAACTGGCTTCCTGAATTCCCACTCTTTAGCTATAACTTTTTACAGAAGCTGTTATTGGAAATTAACTAGCTAATATATTCAATTTCCTGCCTAAAATGCTAGAAACATTTTCCACACACCAGTCACTTTGTCCACTTTAAAGGCACAGACCACATTTTGTTATACTTAATGTATTATTTTATTATTTATAATAGATAGATATATATGGCTATAGATATAGTTATACGTGCAGTTTTACAAATATTCATAGCTTAGCATATCATTCTAATACTTCAGTATATCACTCACCAAAATAAAAATATCCTGTTCAGTATATTCAAAGTATGCTGTTCTGAACTAAATTTCAGAAGAATTGTACCACTGTCTTGAGCATAAGGCAACAGGAATATTAATGAAATACTGTTTGAGACAGAATATGACTAGTTGTAGGAATGACCTGCAGTATAATATGCAGTAATGCAGGCCTGCTGACCAGCTACACCTAGGTCTGAGGGCATTTCTGCTGTAACAAGATTTACAGAAATTTAAGCTATCTCTGGATGGACAGATCAGTAGCCTGACAGAGCCAAATCTACTCACCAAAAGTTAACAAGAGTCATTCAGCAGGGGTGTCTTCTAAAGATCATTTGGGAACTCCAGGGTGGTCTAGCAGCTGTTAAAAGCTATATGAATGAACTTTCAGGATCAATATACACAAGGGACTCTTTCAGAGAGTGCACAATGCAGATCATAGGTTCATAGGTTCATAGATGATTACTAGGCTAATGGTTTAAGGGTCCTTACAAGCCTAGCCAATATAACCCTATTTTACCCAATATATGGCCCCTAGGGCTATGGGCAAGAGCATGGCATGGATTTGTGCCTCTGCATTGAGTATCTTACAGATTGCCCCTGTCCACAAGGGACATAGTTACCACCCCAGATTTGAAATTGTGGTTTCCCATTCATTGATCCAAATTGTGTTCCAAAAAGGTCAGGGAAGGGCCCTGCTTAATGTGAATAGGAAGCCTGTTCCAAAGAAGGGGCTCTGAGACACATAGCTGTCTCTCCAGCATGTTTTGTTGGAGTCTCTGACTAAGTTTGGATCCCTAGATCAGGTGGCCCTCGTGTTGTTTGACTTGCAGATGTGTAGCATCTCCATCAGGGCTGGATTGGTGAGTACCTTGTAGGTCAGGCATAGGCCACCTCTTAATAGTCGGTCCACATAGTTCATGTTGTTTACACTCTGTATTTTCTTTGTGGTGAACCTCTGAGGTAACATTCATCTGCTATAATTGCTTAGTCAAGTACATGACAAATGGTGTTTTGCAGTAAAATTCTGGTTCAATGATGGCTGATTACAGTGGGACTATAATTTCCTTGGATCTGGATACCATACCTTTACTTTTATGTTGTGCCACATAAAAGAACTTCCTCACCACTGTGGACACACGGTGGTCAAAGTTCAGGATATTATCTATCTGTGTACCTAGATCTCTCACATCTGAGTCTACTCTTAGGAGTGTGCTGTTGATGTTGTAATTTACAGGAGTATTTGACTTCCCAAAGGGTATGATAATGCATTTTTTCACATTTAGTTTAGGCTGTGGTCCTCATACCAATCATATGTCTGATCTAGAGCCTCCTGTACAATAACTACATTGTTGGGGGATTCAATGATTGCCCCCAGCTTGCAGTCATCAGCAAACTTTGTCATCCAGACGCCTTTCGCATTAGCCTTGACTTCAGAGTATATTCTGAACAGGAGTGGTCCCAGCACTGACCCTGTGGCAAACCACTAGTAACTGGCCTCTTCCTGGATTTGGATTCACCCACTTTAACCATGTGTCCTGTCCATAAGCCAGTTGGCTATCCCTCTGATGACAGGGATTTATGGCCAGTTCTGTGAGTTTATTTATAATACCTGAGAGGGGAACTGTGTCAAATGCCTTGGCTAAGTTAAGGTAGATGGTATATACTGTTTTACCATCATACATGGCTTAATGACCTTCTCAAAGAAATCCACCGGATTCAGTAGGCATGACCTGTCCTTGACATGAAAAGCTGAATTATGTCAGATCCAGCATTTGGAGGTTTCCTATGTCATTATGTATCAGGTCCATGATTAATCTTTTCAGGGCCTTACATATAAGACTATCAAACTTATGGGTTTGTAATTTCTCATTTGAGTAGATAGTCTTTCTATATGTACGGGATGGCTGTTGCTGTCCTCCATTCTATCAGTACCAAGCCAGTGCAGATGCTGTGGTTAAATATAGATCCTAATGGGCCTGATATGTCCTGATTTAAGCTGTTTAAGATGTACCCTGGTATATCATCGAGCCCTATTGAAGCTGTATTTTTAGCTTTAGAGAGCACCGTGGCAACCTGTTCTTTACTGATAATTGGTAGTGGAGTGGTGAAGGGTATTTCTTGGGGGAGAACTGGGGGTGATGGGGAGGTGAAATTTGAGCTGGATTTGTCAGACAGCAGATTTGCTACATCTTCTGGCTGAGTATAGATGATGCCATCTGCAACTAATTCCGCACATTTTTGGTTGTTGCCCTTAAGATTGCAGATATAACTGAAAAATATCTTATGGTTATACTTAGCTTTAGGTTGGTTCATAGGTTGGTACTAGGCTATCTGCCCTAGGGCCTATACAAGCCTAGCCATAAGAATTCCCTGGCTATTTCTTCCCGCACTATTTACTTCCCTGGACCCCTGTCTAGCAGGGCGACTGACGTGATCCCCGGGGTGAATTTCCTTTCTCCCATCCAATCATCAAGGTTCCTTTTGAAGAGGACCAAAGAGGCACTCTGCTTGACATGTATGGGCAATCTATTCCAGAGTCTGGGGAGTCTCTGTGTCAGAAACCTGTTCCTCCAGCATGTTTTGTTTATTGTGATGGCAAGGTTTAGATCCCTGGAGCGTGTGGCTCTGAGGGATTGGGATTTCTTTAAGTGTAGCATGTCCAACAGCTCTGGGTTTGATATGGCCTTGTATGTTAAGCAAAGATCACCTCTGAGTAGACGATACGTGACAGAGTATAGCTGGAGTTTTTTAAGGCGATCAGCATAGGGCATCTGCTTTAGGCCTGTGATTCTTTTAGTGAGGTATTTCTGTGGCTTTTCCAGTTGTTGCAGATGTCTTGAGAGGTACATACCAAATGGGGCATTGTAATCTATAATGTCTAATGAGGGATGAGTACAGTGGGTTAATGACCTCCTTTTTTCTGGATGAAAAGCCCTTAGTGATGAGGTGTGCCACATAGAAGGATTTCCTGACTGTTGTGGCTATGTGGTTATCGAAGGTGAGACCACTGTCCACCTGTGTCCCTAAGTCTCTTATCACACTTTCGGTGTTTAGTGTACTGCCACCTATATGGTAATTCATGGGTACATGTTTTTTCCCAAAGGGGATAACTATACATTTCTTGAAATTGAGCTTGAGCCCATGGCTCTGGCACCAAGCATCTGTTTCTGTAAGGCCCTTTTGTAGATTATCCACATCATTTGAGGATTCAGTAATGGCTCCCAGTTTGCAGTCATCTGCGAACTTTGTTATCCAGAGTCCCTTAGTGTTGGCCTGTACTTCAGAGAAGTAGATGCCAAACAAGAGTGGTCCCAGGACTGAACCCTGAGGTACTCCACGTGTCACTTGTCTGGAGCTGGATTTGTAGTCGGCTACTTTTACAGTGTGGGTTCTATCAGTAAGCCATTTAGCAACCCATTGGGTGACGTAGGGATTAATGCCCAGCTTAGTAAGTTTATCTATGATCCCAGAGTGGGGGATGGTGTCAAAGGCCTTGGCAAGGTCTAGATAGGCTGTGTGGACCACCTTACCCTTGTCTATGGCTCTGGAGACTGATTTGAAGAAGTCAATCAGGTTCAGGAGACAAGATCGGCCCTTCACAAACCCAAACTGGGTGGGGTCCAGTGTTTGAAGGTTGCCAATGTATTTGTTTATAAGTTCCATGATAATACGCTCCATGGCCTTGCAGATAAGGCTTGTCAGACTGATGGGACAGTAGTTTCCGGGATCCAAGGTGGATCCCCCCTTGTGGAGTGGGATAACTGTAGCTCTGCGCCACTCAGTGGGCATGAAACCTGAGGTGAGGGTATGATTAAACATGACACTTAGGTGAGGTGCCATTTCATATTGTAGCTCATGTAGTACACAGCCCGGGATGTCATCTGGTCCCATGAATGCTGCATTCTTAGCTTTGGAGAGTGCATTTTTTACCTGTGTGGCCGTTATTACTGGAATTTGGCAATCTTGCGCTATTGAGATGGGCCATTTAGGGGGTGAGAGGGGGGTGAAGTTGGCACTGAATCGATCTGCCAGGATAGTGGCAATATCCTTGGGATCAGTATATTTAATGCCATTCTGTTTTGGCTCAGAGCAGATCTGAGCATTGCCATTTAGATTCTTGACATGGTTATAGAATGCCTTGTGGTTGTCTTTGGAATCTTTGTCAATTTTTTTTTCGTAACTAGCTTTGGAGGATTTTACGAGGGATCTCAGTTTCTTACTGAGGCTGGTAAGGAAGTTTTTTGCATCCTGGGATTTTCCTCTTTTCTGCAACAGTTTCTTCCTTTTGTTGTAAAGTTTGTTTATGGCAGGGGACCACCAGATTGGCTTCTTTTTTTTGGATGAGAGCATCTTGGTTCTATTTGGGATGGCACGATTTATGAATGAGTAGATGTGCTCGTACAGTGCCTTAGTGTAGGATTCAGCAGTTGAACTTTCAGCCCCCATCTGCATGGGTGTCATGAAGTTTGTCACTTCTGACTTGAGTAGCATGAAGTTGGCTTTGGAGAAGTTTTTTATGGAGGTTTCCTTACTGGGGGGTGGGGGTGGGATGTGGATGTTAAGGGTGATTAGCTTATGGTCAGACCTGAATAACGAGGGGGTGACCATAGGTATGGAGCATCGATTTCCCATGTTGGTAATGACCAGGTCTAGGATATTGGAGCCCCAGGTGGGACTATGGATTACTTGATCCAGGGCGTTGGAATTTATGAATTCCAAGAACCGTTGGGCAAAGGTGTTGGTACATGAGTAATTTTCCCAGTTAATGGCAGGGTAGTTAAAATCACCCAGTATTAGGGTGTTTGGTTCTATCTTAATATTTTCCAGTATGTTTAGAAAGGTGTAGTGAGAATCTTGGGGTATGGTGGGGGATCTGTAGCAAGCTACAATTTGGATTGCAGTCTTACCTAGTGTTAGTTGTACCTGGAGAATTTCAGACGCATTGTGTTGGGCAACTAGCCTGGTGGTGTGAATATCCTTGGTGAATATTGACACTCCTCCACCTTTAGTGTTTCGGTCCTGCTTTGGTGGCCGAAAAGTGTGGTAACAGTTGTAGCCTGGTATTGCAGGGGTGCTCTCTGGAGCCTTGAACCAGGTCTCAGTTACTGCACAGATATCGATGTTCTCCATTTTTAAGAGTGCCTCGAGAGAGTGCATTTTGAGGTTTAGACTTCTAGCATTGAGTAGCATTACCTTCATATTTTGCATGCTTGTACCTGTTACAGTGGTGGTTTTGTCCTTTGAACTTTGCCTAAAAAAGGCACTGTAGGGGTGGCAAGAGCCTTAGCCAGTAACCTGAATCCCAGGGGCGACAGGTGCAGACCATCTCTGGCAAAGCATCGTGGTCTGTCAATCATGTCGTCCCAGGCAGACAGATACCGGGTCTCCTTTGAATGACACCAGAAGCTTAGCCAATTGTTGAAGTCAATCATTTTGTCCTTATATTGTGGTATCATTCTGAGTGAAGGCAGGATGCTACTCAGGGCTAGGGTCATACCTGCCTGGGCCACATGATCCGAGAGCTGTTCCATGTCTCTTTTCATGTAGTCCAGGGAGGTATGTCTGAAGTCATTCACTCCAACATGGACAATGACAGAGTCATATTTGTACTTGTTGTGGAGTGACTTGAGTGCATGCGTTATGTGGTGGATCCTGGCACCCGACAGGCAGCTGACTGTAATTTTCTCCTTGTTCAACCTGGTGAAAGGGACATCAGTGTGCTGGACTATAGAGTCACCTATGACTAAAGTGTTAGGTACATTGTCTTGCCTTAGGGACTGTTGCTGGGTGGCACACAGGTGTTGTGAACTATGTGACACTTTGGTTGTGATTGGTGTTTGTTTGCGTTTCAGCTTCAGATGTCCTTGTTGCTTGGGCAGGTTACAGTTAATGGCCTCTGCATATGTAGATTTAGTGTTGCTATAGGTGGGTGTTGGTGGTGTGGGTTTAGAAGGGCTATGTGTTGCTTGAGGTGTAGTGTGGGTGTTAACCTTCTCCTCTTGACTGTCTAGCACAATCTTGGGTGGAGAGAGCTTTGCTTCCATTTTGGCTATGTAAGTGCATCTCTCACAGGTTGTAGTGTTGGGTGGTAGGAGGAGAGGGTTGTCTGTGTACATGAGGCAATTGCTGCATTGCCCCAGTATGCCCAGATTCACCAGGTGGACAGGAGAAATCACCAGAAGCTGACCCTTGGACATGCCTGGTTTGGTGCTTTTTTTTTGTAAAGTACAGGAGCTGTTTTCCCTTACCTTAGCAAGGTACTTTGCAATTATAGGCTGCTTAGTACCTACTATTAATTTCTCCTTATTAACAAGGAGAGTTGAGTGCTTGTATCAGTTTAAGGCTTCCTAGTGCTTTCCAGCAGGTATTAGAGAAAGTGCTAGTCAAAGGGATGCTTAAAGGTAAGATGAAAAAAAATGCACACTGCAGTGTGCACTAGAGAAGTTAGACGTGAAAGTAGGTAACTTAAGTTTTACCTGTTTAAAAAGTTAAGGTTTAGTGGAGAGTTACTATTTTTAAAATAGCAAGATGGGTTGAAAGGGGTGGTCACTTTTATATTCTGGTACTATGGAATACAGTAGGATGGCCAATAAATTTAAATAGTTGAAGGGGAGGGTTTTTTGATTTAGTGATTACTCACACAAGCCAGTGAAAGTAGAGAGGAATTGAGATATATGGTCAGATTAACATAAGAGGCAAGCAACTAGAAAGACAGTGGTATTTAACAAGACAACTGTGACTGGGTGGGAGGGCAAGAAAAAAATGTTGCCTGACTCAGAAGAGAGAGAGAGAGAGAGAGAGAGAACTGTGGTCTCTTTTGACGTTTTAATATGCTGTTAAAGCAGAATGCAAGTAAAACACAAGGTAAAGAAAACAAACTACAGTATTTAAAATATACAAAATACAAAAAATAAAAGCAAACTAACCTTTCCTTCGCAGCAGAGTCTGGATGAGCCATTCTGGTGAAGCTAGTTCCTAGCTCCACCCCTCAGTTAACAAATGATTAACCTTAAGTGACCTCTTCTATCTTATGAATGAGTCCTTAATTGATCAGTTCTAATTTCTGCCTGACTCAGTTCTAATTTCTGCCTGACTCAGAAGAGAGAGAGATGCGGTCTCTTTTGAAGTTTTAATATGCTGTTAAAGCAGAATGCAAGTAAAACACAAGGTAAAGAAAACAAACTACGGTATTTAAAATATACAAAATACAAAAAAATAAAAGCAAACTAACCTTTCCTTCGCAGCAAAGTGTAGCAGAGTCTGGATGAGCCTTTCTGGTAAAAGCGGCTATTTTTACCTCAAAGTCTGCTTTCTGAGACTTGGCTAGTTCCTGAATTGCTTGTTAAGACCAACGAGGAGCTTTTTGTTCTGTTGTGCATATTCTCTCAAACTTTCCAACTGGATTTTCTTTCTTTTGTTGTACAACCTATTAATACCAGGGGTCCACTATCATATTTGATGATATTTGTTAAATATGGCTTAACAATAGTGTCCATATGTACCTATGAATACAGTAAAATCATTCTGCTGTGAAATGATTGTATCTGTATTTTCAAATATACTGCAATGGCAAAGGCTGGCAATGCTCTACAGAAGCAAATACATATTATATTACTGTAGGGAGATTTGCAAAAGGGAAATCTATACAGTATAGTAGTCATGTAGTCTTTTCAACATGATACCTTCACTGGAGTTTTAAAATGCAAACCACAAATCCCATCACCCACAGACCAGAAATAATCATATTTAAATGTTTTTTTTCTTTGGGGAAACCTGTATCATTTTTCCTTTTCCTACCTGATAAACCAATTTAAGTCTGATTTTACACACATACAGTCCATTATCCTGATAGTCATTATGCTTATAAAAAATGAAATACAACTTCATTGAGTGTTCCTGCAAATCATCTGTTTAATTATGAAAGCAAAATTTGATCTTAAGCCTTTTCTTCTTTGATTAGTGGGTTTAATAATTACATACCAATGTGATTAAGAAAAGAATAAACTTGCATCAAAAAGATAAATTGCTGCACAAAAACAATTTTCAAAAAGTGAACCCAAAGCAAATGTACATCTCTATAGTGCCAGAGAACAATCATTTAATCATTAAAGAAAAACTAACATATCTCATAAAAGGCAAACGTTAATTTGCTTATTGTATTTCTTACAGCAGGTGTTATTTGTAAAAGTACTAAGCAATGTAGGAAATTTGTCAGAACCATTGTTTAGCTTACAAAAGTTATTGTATGATAAAAAAAAATAATAATAATGGCCAGCAAAATTCATACATATATGCACGCACACACACACACACACACACACACACACACACACACACACACACACACACACTCACACGCAGTATATATATATATATATATATATATATATATATATATATATATATATATATATATATATATATATATCAACAAATCAAATAATTAAAAATGAACTCTGACATGCTCTACAAGTATAAAATAGTTAAAGGCATTAAAATGTATTCTTTATCATTTTATCAGGATAAGAAGAGGAAGCCTGCCATGACAGAAGAATAATTTAATTACAGACTCATACTGTATTAGCTATGCTTTTGCAGTAAATATCTGGTTCCCTGCATACTGTAAGGGAATGAGGCGTAGTAGTTGAAATGTACCCATGTATCCATGCCTCATTTAAAACATGGAGAAAATACAGAAAAGAAGCATAGTCTCTAAGCATTTTGCTAAAAACTGAAATCATAATGAAATGATATATATTAGATGCCAGAAACATGAAATCTCATAAGCATAAGGCACTGAATTTTAAACTATAACATTCTCTTTTTCAGACATATTACAGTTACAGAATAGGAAATGCAGCTATCTTCTAGTAATATACAATATATAACAAAAAGGCCTGTGGCACTGAATATGTGCTTCTGAGGGTTTTGTTATAAATATGCATTACTGAGAAGTAGAAAATGATGCTCGTTCAGGTATTTTCTATGTAAGTCATTCATTTGGTCTAAGCATGCTTTCTCAATGTTATTAAAGTTTTTCTTAAGAAAGTACAGCATTCATTAACTTTAATATCATGGACTAGAATGAGTAACTAGAATATACAGAATATGATATGAGACACTGACTTCCTGAAAGCTGATATGCAGAAAGGAGGAATAAAATGCCCCAAATACAAAAGGGTGAAAAACTAATTTTTACTTTTTTTGTAGTGGGTAGAAAGACCTCCTGCACCCTCGATGTGCAGGGTTTGTCCCCCACACACTCCAAACTTATATATACCAACTCCATGGTCACATCAACTTAAAGAAAGGAGTTGTTGTTGTTGTGTCTTTCGGCTTTTCCCGGTTAGGGGTCGCCACAGCGGAACTCTGGTCCGCTAATGTTTGGCAGTAGATTTTTACATGCCGAGTTGCCGGCCCTGACACTCAACCTTCAACGAAGGTACGCCCATTCACGCATGTCTCCACACAGAAGACGCTCTAGCTGAGAATCAAACAGGACAACGTCTTACTGTGAGGCGACAATACTACCACAGCACCACCACCGCAGTTAACTTGAAGAAAGGAGGCATCTCCCAAAACAAATCAGTCATGGCCAGTGCAGACTTGGAAACTGCACCAGCAATGATTTGTCTGGGAAGCAGCATTCAAAGTTATGCTGTTCATCGTTCTTTGTTTTTTTTTCTTTGTGCTACTGACATTCAAGCAATTTCATCTCAAGCCTGTGTAGGGGAGCTGATACTTAAAAAAAATCTGTCAAACTAAATCACAAACATTGTCTCTGCCTCCTTGTTAATACAGTGCCTTCTGGAAAGGCTCAAATAACTTGTGTGACATGTTTGCACCTACCAGATTACGTTAAGCCAATGCAATATTCCTCATCAGTAGCCTTGTGTAAAATAAGCCTTGTAAAACCTCATCAGCTTCTATGCCGAATCTTTTTCCTATTTCTTCTTTTGGACTGATTTTATTTTTTTACTTTGCTATACTTTTAATATTCTTGCATTCTTTCTAAGCACTATACCCTTAGTTATTGGTCCAATAACTCCTCATTGTCCCTCTATCTCTTGTTCTTCTTCCATCTACCGATCTTAAAACATTCTTTCTCACCTCTTAATATTAATGCTCCGTTTTCTTCAATTTCTCTCCTTTTACTAAGTTTATTTCCAAATATGTTTTATAGCTTTTTAGATGCTGCTGCTAATAATTAATAATCTTCTGTTTAAATGTAATTTATTTGTTGACTCCTTATATACCCTTGCTGATTACTTGCATATCTCTGTTTACTATGTTCATTATGTAAAGATGGAACATTTCTGGAGCTTTTCCACAGAAAAGTGGCAGCTTTCTGCCTAGTCAGACTATCCCAACAAACAAATGCAATAAATAAATAATAAGGTGGAATTTTGATGAGAGGAAGTGCACAGCTAATACATTTATTCTGAGGCTTAGCTTGTGTCCATATAAAAACTAAGTTTAAATTCCAGCTGAATGCATTTATGCTGGCTTTAGTCAACAGCATGCATGACCTGCAACACCAAACAATAAAAAAGAAATTAAAACATTAGTTAAAAAAAATGAAATCCTATTTAGTAAGGCAAAAAGTTCTGAAATGCTGCTTACTGTATGAATTTAAAACATGTGATATATTTAACAATTTACAGCAAACAATATAATATCAAAAAAATCATTCTCAGGGCTGAAAATGAAATATAACATAAAAAGAGCAGTATTTAAAACTGTTGTCTCATGGTTAATAATCTCATATCAAACTATTGTATATGAATAAAATAAGATGTTTTCTATGGTATGAACTCTTAGATCAGCAGTCTGTCATAAGAATGAAATCAAATTTTTTTGAAAAGCAAAAGACTTATTCATGTTTTTCCTTTCTAAGAAGTTTGACCCCTTTAAAGTCAATGTGGTATCCTTGCATTGCCTATTGTTAATGACCCTAGTTTTTGCCTATAGGTAATATTAGAAATATGGTGATATCCCCTGCAATATTCATTGATGTTTTATTTCATTTTCAAAAATGTATGAATCTGTGCATATTAAGCACTGCACAGACCTACTACATATGCTTAAAACACTATTTTTTTTTTCAATTAAAAATAATATTATGCAAGTCTTCCTTTTTTGTCTCCCCATCTGGTCTTAGAAAACAACCTTCAGAAATGCTTCAGTTTGTAGATGTTGACTATTAATGTAATAAACATGGCTAACTATTTAGCAAAATGCTAAAACAGCCTCTGCTTATGTTAGTGTATAGCAGTGATGGGGAACCTATGATGTGTGTCAATGGTGACACGCCACAATGTTTTGGGTGACACACCAGCATTCACTAACATCCGAGTTACCAAAGAAACTGAATGAACACAAATACAAAAAATATGTGACCCTGCACTTATCTATTAAAACTCAGCCTCAAAAAAGTAATTAATTGATGTTAATCAAATCAAATGCAATGTGTTCCATATTTTTTCAGTTCAATTCAAAATTACTATTAAAAGTAGCATAATTTTTGGTGCACTGTTTTAAGCCCAATTATCAGTTCCCATATCATTTTCTCTATTGTAAGTCACTGTATTTCTTTTACTTTTATAATACATAGCAGCACACATGATTGGGCTGTATTTTTTTTAAATAAATGAATATGTAAAGAATTGTTTCTCTTTTGTTCGGGGGGGGGGGGGTGACATGCCAGCACAGTCAAGATAGGCATTTTCCAAATTTTTGACACGCCAGGCCCAAAAGGTTCGCCATCACTGGTGTATAGCCAGCAGCAAATACTTCCATTCTGAAACAAAGGAAAAAGTGTTGTGTTATAATGTGATATGATTTTTCATTCCCTTATAACACTTGCTGTTCAATAGCTTTGCCTTAAGTTTGAGTAAATGTTTATTGTGCTGCACCTGAAAGGCATGTCAGTCCCACACGTCTTTGTTGTTATGTCCATAAAATCATTTTCTTCTGCAAGACAACATGAAATCATATGTCTCTGTGTCTTATATGCACTTACATGAAAGAAAGCAAGAAACAATTTCATACTGTAAGGCACCAATTGTTCTCTGCATATAAAAGAACATTTTTAAGTGCAAGATGTCTAACCCTAAAATGGAAGAAAAGTGCTTTATAACTATATTGTCTGTGACAATTCTGTCAATCAAAGTAGATTAGCTTGACAGTATGAAGTTTGATTTTCTATTCATGATTTAACTCTGTCCTCATGAAATGCAAATGTTTTAAATTCAGCTATTTTACACATGATTAAAACAAAACAATCTACTGAAGCTACCATCAAGCAACAGTTAAAGTCATTATGCTAATGCAAATGTACAGCCGTTTCATATTAACTACGTGTGCCAAGACTAGTGCTTTGCAGAAATGTGACTGACAGCGAGTAGGAGCTGTCTGCTTGAATTACATAAAAGGTAAAGCAAAATGGCAAACGTGTTTCATAAGAATTTCTGATCATAATAAAGAATTAGCTGGTTATTCTATGGAAAATAATTGTAAATACTATACATTATGAAATGAACAAAATAATGCTGTCTCCCAACAGGTAAGCTTTGCACACCACCAAGACTGAAGCCCATTCACAAAAACTCTGTATAAGTTAATGGTTTTAAATGTTATTTTCAAATGCTTATTTCAAAACCACAAGACACTCAACGAAGTGTATTATGATGAGATGATTGTTCTTCTCATAAATTAAGCCTTCCTCTGTGGCTTGGGCTTTAATCTACTTGTGGTGAGCTGTTTTCAGGTTACTGTATAATGCTTAACATAAGTTTATATTCTTATTGCAGCAAATTCGCTCAGTAGGTAGTACAAACAAGGATGTTGAGCAATTAATGCAGAGTGAACCTTGAGAATCTAAAAACTCTAGTTTATCTATGGTAAACACCCTTTGTCTGCTATGTGTTCCATTGCAATTGTGTTTGTAAGGCAAACACCTTAACCATTAGGCCATCCTCCCAACCCTGTGAGTGACATCTTCAAAAATACAAATAATTAGTTATATCCATGCCAACATTTCTGTCTCACTCTTGTGCAAGTGTACAGACACACACATGCGCACGCGCACGCACACTTACACACACACACACACACACACACACACACACACACACACAAAATACAGTAGTATTCACTTTATGCTATTTGGAGCTGCAAGAAAGCAAGTCAAAGCATATCCCAGCAAACAACAGATGTATGGCAGAGAAATTATTCTGGAAGGGATGACAGTCGATCACATAATGGTCACACATTATCAAACACACCCCATGCACATAACACATGCATACCTTCTGGTACTTCAGAGAAATGACAATGCCACTGTTTAACTTTCTAGAAAATATGCTTACTTTTCAAAACATACAAAATGCATCTCTTTTATCATACCGTGATTAAAATCAAATATTTTGACCAAGTCCCTTCCATGTGTATCCATGGAATCATTGTACTGGTAGCACTGTCTTACTGCTACCTTATTATAACTTAAATGTATATATCAATCAGCACTGGTCTTTCATAGCAGAACCTGTTAAAAGTTATAAGTGACTGTTGTCCTTCCTTGTGAGCTGAACAGTTATGCAATTAACTTTTTTTCAAACTTCTTTAGAAAATATCAAGAAATTTAAAATATACCCAGAATGAATTTATGTATGTCATTTTCTTCAGAGAAATGGTTAAATTGGATTTTTTAATCAGTGATAATAATGCATTATTAGAAATTATACAACGATCCCCCATTAATATTCCAAAACATGCATGCTGATTGGTCAGCATGCACGTTGTAAATCAGACTTATACTAATGGAAAAAGGTCTGGTTGCCCGGACTTTTTCCATTAGTATAAGTCTTTTTTTTTTTTTACAGCAACGGGGAAAGCAAGATCTCTGTTGCTTTTTAGAAACTGTCTCGCTATGTTAAATGAGTTTAACATAGCGAGACAGCTTTAAAAAAAAGTAACGGAGATCTTCCTTTCTCAGTTGCTTTTTTTAAAGCTGTCTCGCTATGTTAAATGGGTTTAACATAGCGAGACAGCTTTAAAAAAAGCAACAGAGATTCTCCGTTGCTTTTTTTAAAGCTGTCTCGCTATGTTAAACTCCTTTAACATAGCGAGACACTTTGTAAAAAACAACGGAGATCTTGCTTTCTCCAGTGCTTCCAACCACAGCTCTGATGTACTGCATAAGCATACGCATGCGTAGTACATCAGAACTGCCGCAGAATACCAGACAGCTGTGGAAGGGCAGCACGGAGGCATTATACAATGCCATTATTTAAGAAAAGTATTTTTTTTCTTAAATAATGTCATTGTATAATAGCAATAACCTACTTCTGGGTGTGGGTAATGCTGGATTTACCCATGGTTGGTGTGGTTTGGTCATGAGGGCGAAGCCTGGGTGGCCAAACAAAGACAACCGTGGGTAAATCCAGCATTACCCACACCCAGAAGTAGGTTATTGCTTAATAATCCTAATGCAGAATAACACTACTAATGCCCGATTTTATAACCCACAGAAAGTACACTCTGGCATATTTATTTATTTATTTATTTACATTTGTTGACCGGGAGTATCTGACTGGACGTAGGTCCATTTTCAGCGGAGGCTTGGGGAGAAAAGCTCCACAGTTAAAATAAACAGACAGTAGTTAGATTGGATTACATAGCGATTAACAATTTAACATAGCAATTACTTACAACATATTTACAGATGAAGAACATAGTACATCAGTAGACAACTAGAATCTTTATCTGTGAAGTACATAACAGACATTAACAAATGTTACAATAAGAAGTTCCTGCTGTATAATAAGTACTAGGCTTATGAGCATCTGAGCTTGCTATAATCAAGGTAGTTAGTGGAGTGGAAACAAAGGTAGTGGTTGGATGGGGTGGGTGATATTAAGATTGGGAGTTGCAAGGGCATAGCCAGCATGTTTTTAGGTGCGCTTTTAGTAAAGTTTTGAAGTGGGTGCATGATGGTACGGAGGTAATTGTGGGTGGGAGGGAGTTCCATAATTTGGCTATGGTGCAAGAGAATAGTGTTTCACCAGCAGAGTTATTGGCTTTAGTGATCTGCAAGTGATTTTTGTTGCTGGATCTTAGTGGTCTGGTGGTGCGATAGGGTTGGATTAGATTCTGGAGGGATGGAACATTTAGTGGATGGTTTACTAGTTTGTGCAGTTTATGGAAAATGCTTAGATTTGCCTTGCATTTCAGTACTCTCATGACTGAACATGTACAAAAAAAGAGCATGACTATATGATTTATATTATTTGCCTCTTACATAACACCCTGTAATAAATACAGTCCATTGTGGTTCATGCAAACTGATTTTGTAATTTGAATCCTCAAGAGGCACATGATGTGTGAGCACCACTATACTTCTTCACTACCGGTCTGAAGGTAAAACATAGCTAATTCGGGTAACCTTCCAGTCACCTTAGTCTAAATCGATAAGTGTTCAACCCTTCAACTGAGGCTTGCGATTCCATGCTTTCCAATCCCTGTGTTGTCCATAAAACAATCACTACATATATTATTTCAGTTTGTATACCGATAGTGAAACTATGTGGTCTTATCCCTTTCCACAGAAATGGTGCAAACATGGAGTTGGTTTCCATATGTTTGAAGGAGATAGAAAAATACCTTTTAAAAAAGTTTTGTTGAGCGTAAGTTTTAACCAGTTGTTTTTGTCTACTTGAATTTTTGTTGACGCTTAACTTGATGACATGAAGGGGAAACAGTGAATTCACAGAAGGTCTATTTTTATCTCAACCTTCCATTAAGACCTAATTTTCAGTTTTTCGCTCACCTTTAGAGTTATACATTTTAACTACATGAACATGATTTATTATCACTCTTGTTTATACCAGATAATTATCTAAGGGCAACATTTCAGGGCAGAATAATGCAAATGCTGGTAGAAGTTCAACAAAAGGACCCTCTCACTAATAAACTGTAAAGTTATCCTGTTGGTTGTGCAGATCTGCATTGTAAACATTCTGCACTGCAAAGCTTCAAGTTCCAGATACTTCTTTCTTTATAACAAAATGATCTGTATCACTTTGCATCAAACTGTATGACTTACAAATGGTGACAACCCTACAAAAAATAAAACAGACACTATGATATACTGAGAAGGTAGTGTAGTATAGTACTCACTGTGCTTGGCTGTGAAGCTAAGGGCCTGGGTTTGAATCTGGCATGTATTAACTGAGCAAATCCACCCTCTGCTTTCAGTTTACTCCCCAAAACGACTTCTGGTCCTAATACAAGTATCTGTTATCAACATAAGATAAATAAAGTGGCAGGTGCAACATTGTATTGTAGCTTGCCATTGAATGAAATAACAAAAAGATTACTTAGAAACTGCTGTATTTTCTAAAAAGCATCACAGTAATTGCAGGAAGAAGACTTCAGGCGGATGTATGTGATGACTCCAGGAATACTGTATCAATGCCAAACAGTTTCACAGAAGTTCTTGGAATTCAAAAAATATGAGCACCATTGTTATGTGAAAGTTGCATAGAAGAAGTTCATGTAATTGATGTAGTGTGTATACAAAGGATGTGTTAATTCAGCAGAATCAGGACACACACACTGCACATAATGGAAGTACAGATGCATTACACCTATCCATCCATGAGGCATCCGGGGAATTACTTACTGAAGTCCAGCTGAGGTGCATCTCAGAAATATGTGGTGAAAAATATGTTACTTGTCATGGCCACTGGTTAAGATTAGCAAAAAGACTTGACGTGCCGAATGTCTATGGTAGCTTGTCTTCACCAATGCCTTCTTTTGTTTTTTATATGATGTTTCATTTCCTTAAGGTCCATGGTGTCTCATTGCATACTTCCATGTTGATAACTTCAAGTAGATTATTCAAAGAGAACCACATGTTGCTCCAACAAGGGACACAGAGAAGTAATCCCAAAATTTGAATAAAAATGTGATGGAGACAAGGTGGAACACAAAAATAGCACTAAGAATCCATCTGACTTGTGGAATGATGCCCTGCATGCATGTATAGTACTTCTAACTAGAAGGATTTTATTTGCATAAAAAATGTATGGATGTAAATTTTCAGTTGCCTTTTTAGTCACTTCCCAAAAACCCGTCATAACCATATAATCATAGGACTAGTCCATGTATATTTCATGGATCACTGAGTTTGAATGTATGCATGTATGTATATTTAGCTCTCTATATAATATTTACCTATACATGCAGACATATGTAGATAGATAGATAGATAGATAGATAGATAGATAGATAGATAGATAGATAGATAGATAGATAGACAGGTGTGTGTGTGTGTGTGTGTGTGTGTGTGTGTGTGTGTGTGTGTGTGTGTGTGTGCATATATATGCACATACAGGTCTTGGTGAGATTATCAAAATGTCAGTTTAATTGTAACAGGAATTATCAGCTTTTGTGGTCAATTCATATTTCATTGTTATGTAAGCAGCATTTTTCTGTGAGATTGACAAACAGTGGGGTTAAGGAATTTTCTTTTCCTCATTGTTGTGCAATCTCACAGATAGTGTATGTATAGTTTTGGAGGTGTTTTTATTTATTTTTTTTACAGTGTTTTTGATTAAACATTCTGTCAATGCCATTTTATTGACAGAATGTTGTCTGACAGAGTGGTCATTTGACTTTCTGTGATACTCTCATTTACCAATACACACACACGTACACACACACACACACACACACACACACACACACACACACACACACACACACACACACACACACACACACACACACACACACACACACACACACACACACACCCACCTTTACCATTACAGAATGACAGCTATAATTGTAATCCTTTGTGTGTGTGTGTGTGTGTGTGTGTGTGTGTGTGTGTGTGTGTGTGTGTGTGTGTGTGTGTGTGTGTGCATGTGTGTGTGTGTGTGTGTGTGTGTGTGTGTGTGTGTGTGTGTGTGTGTGTGTGTGTGTGTACATATATATATATATGTGTATGTATGGGTCCCATTCTTCTTATCGAAATTACAGTTCATCAAACTGAAAAACAATGACTCCGGTATGCCAAAACATGAGTTTGCCGAAGATGTAGTTCTTCGAATCTCATTTTAGCGAAGCAGTTAAGCCGTTGGTGTTCGTACGGCAAGTAGAAGGATATAGTATGTCTGCACATTGTCGTACATCGTAGCAGTTGCAGAAGTCAGCAGATGTGACTGCATTTTTGGAAAAAAGGTATTTTTGCTGTGCTCTTGCAGGGATGTAGTTTTGTGTTTTAAAGTTATGTTAACTGCACTTGTGGCTTTTCAGTGGAGATTGCATCACAGTGAGCATCGGAGATGTATCCTTTCCGTCACTGTGGTGCAATCTCAGAGTATGTATAATTTGCAGGGGCACAGACCCCACATGGGGGATGCCCCCCCTGCATAACTGTTATAGAATGCGTGTATGTATTTCAGTATGTATATGGAGGTATTTTAGGTTGTATGTAATTCGAGAAACTGATTCGGCTTAGTGGTGTTTTGGCATACCAGAGTACTTGTTTTACAGTTTGATGAACTGTAATTTCGATAAGAAGAATGGTACCGATACACACACACACACACACACACACACACATATATAAATAAACAAAGTCTGAGATTGCACTATCTATGATTTTTGAAGTGCTCCTCGTTGTCTCTAAGGCGCAGTGTTCTTAGAATTAACATATATTTATTGTTAGCAATAATCTGGGGGTACACTTCCCATGCTAGTGGGTGCAGGGAGGGGTTTTAATGATATAGTTGAGAATTCACAAATTTATTAAGAAATGGAATCAGAAGTAATTTGGAAGGTGGGAGACTAACACTGCATGCATACGCACCCTACATATACACCCCATACATACAAAAATCTGTAGCATAAAAAGTCAGATGATATACACTGTTGGAAATGACATTATTTTTAAAATCCTGATACAGCTGACTTCCATTTTGCCATAACAAACTGTTTTTAGTATTTTTTTTTTTTTGTTGGACGTATTGATCTGGCATTTTATTTAAAAAGTAACGAATGTCGTGTTGGAATAAGACCCATCAATGAAACAACTAAGGTGAATAAGACTGAAAATGCTGCATGACGTGCCATAAAATTACAGCAAAATATAAATAAAATTAAAGTCATCAAGAAATATTGTGTGCTGTTAATTATAGCCTTCAGCTTTTTATTGTAAATTATGTGGGATGTGTACAGTGCTTAACATCTATAACAGTGGGCTGGCAGCTCTGTTAGACAGTTATTGTCCTGTAGAGGTACTGAGATTCACACTGACCTTCAGAGTAAAGCCTGAGAAACTACCATGATGCTCTGAAAATAACTTGGTTTTGCCTAGCTGTCCAGTTTTAGTCTAAATACTTCACTGTGCACAAGCAAGTATACAATGAGCATGAACTCACTAGTAACAGTTGTGTACACCATGCTGTTTATTAATTGCTGTTATAAAATCAGCTTTATAGGGCATGATATCAGAACTTACAGGCACATTAGCTCTGCTCAGAATTTTGTTGCTCAGTACAGTCTTTGTGGTACATTTCAGTTGTTCAGCATTTTCCAATGTAAATGTTGTTTAGGATAATTTGGATCAAATATTCAGCTTTGTTTTAATCAAAGAAAGAGTTGGGAGTAACAGGGTGTGCCAATTCATAGCTCTGCTGTGTGGTTTGCTTTAAATTAATTCTTATTAAACATGACTGCACATAGAAATAACTAAAAATAAGATGCTGATGAAGAGGATCATGGGAGTATAAGTGTGGTCAGTGCTCAGAGTTCTGGAATATCTTCACGTGTTGCCGACAGATGTAGTTTATTGCATTTTACTCTGGGTACAAGTTAAATGCTTTGCTCTTGGGTGATGCAGCTGTGTGTGCATCCACTAATAGTTCATATTGACTCCAGTACACTTTTACTGACCTGCTTCTCTTGTCCCACAACATCAAGTTGTGTGTGTATGTGAGTGATCTTGTGTGTTTGTCACAGAGTAAGTCAAGTTCAGATAGACGATGTATGCATGAGATCATGGTATATGCCATATAGCTCACATGGTATGAAAGCTCAGGTAGTAACTATTCACAACTACTGAACTCTTGAGTATTGTTTACATACATTATATACAATATTCACATGTTATATCAGAGAATATTATATCTGTGCAAACTGCAGTTTACAGGTTCATAGCTAATCACTAGGTCAGTTGCTCTTGTGGGACGTTTTAAGCCTAGCCCGTTTCCCTTTTGGTGCTTGAATTAACCTATCCCTTTGGTGTTAGATTAGCCTTACCCATCCCATGGTCAATAATTATATATATTGCCCCTAATTAGAATAACCGGGATCAGGGGATCCATGCATGGGATAAAGCATTAAGGAACTACCTCTGCACATTACTAGTACAGGGGGCAGTCCTGGGGTAAACATTCTATGCTACATCCAGAGATACAAGTTGTGCTTCAATACAGATAGTAATGGGCTTTGGTTTACATGTATGAAGACTCTGTTTGAAAGCAGTGATATCCCCTATGAGACATAACTGTCCCTTCAAACTTTTCTGTTGATGTTTTTAAAGAGGTCTAGATCCATGGACCAAGCATTTCTGATGCCATTTGACTTACTGATGTACAGTAGGTCCATCAGCAATGGGTTGGAGGATGCCAGACACTGGTCCCCTTTTAGCAGTCCCTGAGTATATTGACTTGGTTTTGAGGTGGTCCATGTAGGACATATTGTTTAAGCCTTGTATCCTTTTAGTAAGGTATCTCTTTGGACAAGCCAGTTATTTCATCTGTCTGGACAGACACATGCCAAAGGGAGAATTATACTCAATTATTGGCCTAATGAGGGCAGAGTAAAGGGGGACAATGGCATCTCTGTATCTAAAAGCAATCCTTTGTTTATAAACTATGAAATATAGAAGGACTTTCTTACGACAGTGAACACATATTGTTCAAAAGTTAGGACACTGTCCACATAGGTTAACAAATCCTGAACAACTGGGTAAACTTATAGGGTTGTATTGTCAATGGGGTAGTTCCCTGGGGTAGATGACTCCTCACAGGATACAATAATGTATTTTTTGGCATTTAGTTTCAGTCCATGATTCTGACACTAGTTGTTTGTTTGGGACAATCCTTCTTGCAAGATGGCTAAGTCATTTGAGGATTCAATGACCAGTCCTAGATTGCAGGTACATGCAAAGTTAGTCAGCCAGAGGCCTTTAGTATTGACTTTTATTTCAGAGAAGTAGATATCAAACAGGAGAGACCCCAGCACGAAACATGGAGGAACTCCACTGGTGACTGGTCTCTTGAGGTTTCCTAGCAATGAACAAGTTGTCAATCCAGAGAGTGACACAGAGGTTTTTTCACAGTTTACTTAGCTTTTCTACTAAGCCTGAATAGGAGATTGTGTCAAAAGCTTTGATCAGGAAGAGGTATGCAGTGTGTACCATTTTACTTTCATTCATTGCTTTGGTGACTCTTTCAAAAAAATTCACCAGGCTGAGTAAGAATATCCTACCACTGGTTAATACAAACTGAGACATGTCCAATGTTTAGAGGTGCCCTTTGTCCTTACTGATTAATTCCATAAGTTCTTCCATTGTTTTGCATATCAGCTGGTCAGACTTATGGGTGTGTAATTGCCTGGGCCTGTGTTGTTGGGGAAGTTAAATAGTGCTTCATACTATGTAAGATGCATCCTGAGATACTGTTGGGGCATTTGATGAAGTAGTTTTAGCTTTTGGTAGGACTTTTAGGACTTGGTCTTGTGTGATAGGTGGAGGCAAATCATTTTAAAGTATATCTTGTGGATAGATGGAGGGGAGAGACAGGTAAAGTTGGAAATGAATTTATTGGCCAGTGGTGTACTATATCTTCAGCCTAAGTGTAGGTAACATCATAGAATATCAGTTCAGTGCATTGCTGCATTGTGCTTATAAGATTACAAACATAACTAAAGAAAAGGCCTTGTGATCTTCTTTGGCCTGGGTAGATATTTTGACATAAAACATGCTTTGGTGGATTTTATTAAACTCTTCAGTTGTTTATTTCTTTCATTGATGAGGGCTCTGTCAGTCTGGGAATTACTTTTCTTACATTTGGTCAAAATTATCTTCCATTTATTGTAAAGCTTGATTTTATGGGGATTTGTCCTGCACTTGTTCATACAGGGTACAGCTGCATCTATGCAGCTGTTTGCATGCTGGTATAGTCTGATGGTGTACATTTTCACATATTAGAAGAGTTAACTGTGTTTTGTCGGGATTTGTTGCTTGACAATATATCATTTACGAGTAGATAGTTTATCTTCAAGAAAATTTTAAAGGTAGCTTGGGTGCATGGGGTCTCTGGTTTTAGTTTTATTTCAAATGAGATTGCTTTATGGTCAGACCTATCAAGTAAAGAAGATATGCATGGGATGGTGCAAGATGTCCTCAAATCAGATAAGGACAAGATCCAAGCTGCTGTTCCTCCTTGTTACTTCTCTGATTACTTGTTCCAGAGTGTTTACATTGACCAAGTCTAGGAATCTCTGTGCTTGGGCAATAGTGGTGGTGTTTACATTGACAAAGTCTGTGCTTGGGCATTACTGGTGGTGTTTACATTGATGAAGTCTGTGCTTGGGCACTAGTGGTAGTTTTTACATTGTCGAAGTCTGTGATTGGTCACTAGTGGTGGTGTTTACATTGGCAAAGTCTGTGCTTGGGCTCTAGTGGTAGTGTTTGCATTGACAAAGTCTGTGCTTGGGCACTAGTGGTAGTGTTTACATTGTTGAAGTCTGTGCTTGGGAACTAGTGATGGTGTTTATATTGACGAAGTCTATGCTTGGGCACTAGTGGTGGTGTTTACATTGATGAAGTCTGTGCTAGGGCACTAGTGGTAGTGTTTACATTAATGAAGTCTGTGCTTGGACACTAGTGGTGGTGTTTACATTGACGAAGTCTGTGCTTGGGCACTAGTGGTGGTGTTTACATTGATGAAGTCTGTGCTTGGGCACTAGTGGTGGTGTTTACATTGACGAAGTATGTGCTTGGGCACTAGTGGTGGTGTAAGTTTCCCAGTCTATATTTGGATAGTTCAAATCACCTAAGAAAATGGTATTGAGTGCGATATTGACTGATTCCAGTTCCCATAGATAGGCATTGTAGCTTTTCTCGGTCAGGAGTTCTATAGCTTGCTAATATTTGGTACAGGACATTTCTGATGGTGATTTGAACATGAAGAAGATCAGTGCACATGTTGTTTTGTCAGCCTTGATGTGAGTCTCTTCTGGAGGAATACTGAGACACCTCCACCTTTTGGATGAATACTGAGACACCTCCACCTTCTGGATGAATACTGAGACACCTCCACGTTTTGGATGAAGATTGAGACACCTCCACCTTTTAGATGAATACTGAGACACCTCCACCTTTTGGACGAAGATTGAGACACCTCCACCTCTTTTCCCCTCCTGCGTAGTAGCTAGTCTAAATGGATGACAGACATTATAGTCCAACACAGCTGAAGAGCTCTGCCATTTTAAGCCATGTTTCAGTCACTGCACAGACATCTATGTCCTCCAGGGTGAAAAAGGCTTGAAGTAGTGGAGTTTCTTGTTTAGCATCCTGGTATTGCTCAGTAATGCTTTCACATTTTCCCTTGCTTGTTTTTTTATGTTTGCAGATTTATCAGGCTGGCATTGCCTAAAAAAGACACTATGGGTGTGGGCAATGACTTTGCAAATAATCAATGACATCCACCCCAAGCAAAGCAGCATAGTCTGTTGATCCAATCCTCCCAGGCTGACAGATGTCGGGCCCCCTTCAAATGGCACCAGAAACTAAATCAATTATTGAAGTCAATTATTTTTACTCATATTGTGGCATCATCCTTGGAAGAGGTAGAATGCTGCTCAATGCTTCCCTCATTCCTGCCTGAGAAGCATAGTCTGAGAGTTCCAACATGTAGCCTAGGGAGGTACATCACAAGTTATTGATGCCCACATGTACTATGACAGAGCCATATCAGTATTTGTCGTTCAATGACATAAATTTGTGTGTGATCTGCTGGATCCTGGCAGCAGACAAGCAACTATTCATTACTCTTTCTTTGCTCAGTCTGGTAAGAAGTATATCTGTATGTCTTACAATGGAGTCACATCTTACTAGAGGCTTTGACTGCATAGATATCTGCCTTACGGGTTCAGCATCCATTACTTTGGGACTCCTTGAGCTATGTGAGGATGTAGGCTAAACTTGCTGATTGTGCTTTGTGCCTGTGTTGTGTTTTGGAGGTCTTTGAGGTTTAGGCAAGTGAATCTTTAGAAACTCATTATGTAATGGGTTATGTATATGGTGCTGGCCTTGGTGAGGTGTGGTATGTGATGTACTGCTGACAATTTTGGTGTCTAGGTTTACTGTGTATGGGATTTTTGCCATCAATGACATTAGACATGTGCTTCTCTCACACACTGTCTCAAGATACCCATCTCAATCAGGCTGGCTACAGAAGTTGTGGGATGTGCTGCTCCATGTTTTGGCAACAATGACTCAGGGGAACAGAGGTGAATATAATTGCTTGGAGTCTGGTTAGTTTAGGATCCTGATTATGCAGTCATACTACTAAGAAATGGGAAAATGCCTAGTTAATGGTCAGGGGTGTACTGCATATAAACGTGTCTTTATTTGCTCTTGGTGTGGGTTATTTCAGTCTCATACCTGGATTTATAAGGTTATATGTATATATATATATATATATATATATATATATATATATATATATGAAGATCTCTTATAGCGAAAAAAGTCCAGCAGCAATGGTGCTCTGAGTGCAGTTCAACACAACTTTTTTCTTCCCTTTTTGATGAAAAGCTCATTTCTCACAGTTTGGGGCTTTCCACACTTCTCAGGGTCTGGAATAAAAGACCCCAGGTAGGCACAGTTCTGCGTAGGTTATAGAATATTAGCTAGAGAGGGTTCTAATAAAATAAAGCCAATAGTAGAGCACTGAGACTTCAGAACTTGCAGCCAGTCACGATTCTTTTAGTCCTATGACACTGAGCTTCAGGTCAATGACCACAGTTAGGTTAGAATTTCAGGACTTTAGCTTTTACAGGGGCAGGGAAAACTGTAATTAATGTACACACAGAAGTACTGCATCAGGAAGAGCAGTGCTTAATGTATTAGTGGGGGCTGGGAGGGCTATAGTAATGTGGCTGCATCAAATATAACAACAGCAGCAAATGCAACAAACAGAAAAGCACTGGAATGCAACTTTAAGCAGGCAAATGGTAAGCTGAATATAAAACACTAGCAGTAGTGCTGGAATGTAAACAATTGCAGAAGTGTAGAAGCACAAATCCTGCAGCAAAATTTAAAATACTGCCACTATTGCAATCCATACTACAGTCTAAGGCAGCAGGCCTGGCAGAGATTTAGCAGTAATATTGCTTATGAAAAAATGCAGTAATAAATAACACATCCTGCAATAGTTCAATATTTTCTCACAATTGCAAATCAAACTACAAGACTAAGGTACCAGACCTAGTTCAAGTACAAACATTTAACTTTTACAAGTAATTCTACTTATGAAGATAGAAGTGCTGTATAATGAATAAACAATGCTCATATCTTACAGTAATTCACAATTTTCCTACAACTGCAAATAAAGCTACAAGATTAAGGTTCCAGAACAAGTTAAATAAATGTAAACAGATAACGTTTTATCATGGAAAAATGTAGAAAAGAACAAAAACAATACCAGCACACGGGTATAAATGCAACTGTAAATTTTTTTCTTCTCTTTCTGGTGAAAAGCTCATTTCTCACAGTGCAGGACTGTTCACACTTTTCAGAGTCTTGACTAAAAGTGTATAACAAATGATAAAGTATAACACTTTTATAAATCCAGCACAAGAATGTATTATATTTATGTAAATGTTTCACTATGCATTTGCATAACTGCTCCATAAGGTTCATCATGCTGTACATTGCTGGTCTGCATGGTGGCATTTGGTACTACCCATATGTGAGATACAAACTGTAGCATATTAGTCTTCTGTATATTAGTGCTTCATTCATTTTATAACAGCAAAGAACACAAAGAAAAATGTCCTAAAATAATGCATCTTTGAAATATTTCGTAAGCATGGACAACAACAGTCTGAATAAAAATCAAGAATTCTTGAATATAAACAACTAAAAACCTTGGCCAATAGACTGACACACCGATAGAACTAAAAGGCGCCAAAAAGGAAACAGATTGTGCTTTCATCCCATATATTTATTAAAGGAACTTCTTCAAATCTATTTCTGTAACACACACATATTAAGTTTGAATAACTTGCGTATTACCAGCCAGAACAGTACAGTAAATCAACATAACATAAACCTGTCACATGACATTTAAAAAATCCATTGATAAAAATAAGTAAAATAAAATAAAATATGCAATAATTAATTAAATGCATATTAATTAATGTAAAATCATCAATTTATAATAAGCTTAATAAATTCTATATTTTAGTAACCATTTAAGTCTTATGGTGTCATTGAGACCAGGGAACCAATCTGCTCTCAATTTTATTTGCCAGAGAAGTTCCCTGGTCTTTAAATAGTCATTGCAACCATTAGAAAATCTAGTAAGATCAACTTGCTCTAATACAAAAAATTTAAAGTTTCTGAAGTTAGGGCAACTAATGCTGTGTTTTGCCAATGCATTGTTTAAATCCTTGTCTTTTATTGCCTTCACATGTTCATGTATCCTTATACGTAATTCCCTAATACTTTTATAGTACATCGATCAAAGATTTTAAATTATTTGTGCATAAGCTTAATTTAAGATTTATTTTACATGGTATAGATGGTATGTCAGATTGTACATTGAAAAGACCTAGTACTTTTAACCCTTTGTTGAACCACACTCTGCATGTTTTTGCATGTGAAAAAGAGTTTGATTGCTTATTATGCAATAAGTCATCTCATTATAAAACCAATTTAACCAGCAAAGAGATGTCAGCCTTACAGAAGCTTAAAAGATCCAAACATCTTAGGTTCATGAGAGCTGACAAGTGGTGTGGTATGGTCATTATGAATGAAACTAGGTATCGTAGTGATATGCTTAACTTGTTAGATCAATCGGAATATCGGCAAGTTAGTATGAATTTTGTAGCAAAGAGTTTTAAAGAAATTGATGACTGTTCATTTGAGTTGTTCAATCAACGTTATTTGGACTTACCATTACTAAAATATTTGCGCATTGAACAGCCAGAATTAGGTGTGGTTTTTGGGATTCCAAAAATACAAACATGAAAAATTTCCTCCATTTTGATCATAGTTTCCTGTCCCAAACACAAAACTACCAGCATTTCAAGTTATTTAGACCAGATTTTGAACCCCTTGGTTACCAAAATTGTTTTTTATTTAAGAGATTCCAGGGATTTTCTGGATTCTCTCAAAAATATGTATTTATGGACAGCAAAACTTTTATGGCTACAATTGATGTCAACACTTTGTATACTAGCATAGATCACACTGATGGAATAGAATATGTAAGACATTATCTTACAGAAATTTGTAGATTAGACAATATTAATATGAATGTGATTTTGAATGTAATGAATATTGTATTGAAAAATTATTTTTTTCAGTTCCAAAATTGACCTATCAACAGATGTCTGGTGTGGCTATGGGGGAAGAGTGGCTCCTGCTTTTGCAAATTTAGTGCTCTGTTGGTGGGAGCTTAACAATTTGATCAAATTACCTTTATTTTCTTATGTTAGCTATTATCGGCAATACATAGATGATTTGCTCTTTATTTGGAATGGTTCTAATCAGAATTTTTTTAGATTTTGTTTCCCAAATCAACAACACTGTTGCTTGGTTAGAGTTTATTGTAAGTGACATGGGTAACAAAATACATTTTCTGGATGTAATCATTGAACTAGATTTGAATTCAAGGCTTTTTACTAGTTCTATATACAGAAAGGATGTATTTAGAAATAATTATCTTCACTTCAGGAGTAGCCATCCCAAGTTTATGAAGTTAAATATCAGTAGGGGCAGATTATTAGAGTAAGTCATCTGAAGAAGTTGACAATATTGAACAGCTTTCTTTACAACGTGAGTACCCTTCAGCTGAATTAGACAAAAATAATTGATTTGCAAGAAAAATAGAATGTGAGCTCCCAGTCGAATGAACACCTCTCAGCTGACAAGTGATAACGAATAAAAATACTAAACAAATACTCTGAGAGGTGACCACGGAGTCATTAAAATACACTTCTTTATACCACTTGAAACATCAATTTCTAACTAGTCCATGATGAAATGGTACAACAAACCGAGGTAACTAATTTAACTCAATCAGAAATTTAAAGTTATATCATAGCAATACCCATCACTATGCAATTCCCATCATTAAAGATAAAGCTTTTAATACTTCATTGGGTTATACAGTAGGTCTTCATTTGTTTCATGTTCAGTGTATGTTTGACGCTGACAGAAGTTTGTTGTTGTTTATTAATGTTTAATTAGCTGCTCTAATATATCTCTAAATATGCTTGAGTAGAGCAGTTAGCATTCTGCTCAGCAGGCAAAGTTTTTAATAGCATATCGGGTCATGCAGAGGCACTTCACTTGTTTGTTGCTTAGTGTATGTTTGATGCTGATAGAAGTTCGGCGTCAACGGTGATCTAAGACATAAATTTTAATACGTAAATGGGTCCGAACCTCTTAAGACCACATAGCAATGTTAGTATATTTTGTGTTTATTTGGTTATATTAACAATTGAGCCATGACAAGCAAGCCAGATTTTCAATTATATATATATATATATATATATATATATATATATATATATATATATATATATATATATAAAGAATTTTTGGATATACATTACATTGCTAAATTAAGTTTTTTCCTTTTGTTTTGTATGATGGTGTGCATCGCTCATCATTGTTTGATTTTAGAATGTGTTTATGTAATGAAAGTGGGTTTTTTTATAAGTAGCCTATCTTTAATGATGGTTATTGCATAGTGATGGTTATTGCTATGATATAACTTTAAATGTCTGATTGAGTTAAATTAGTTAACTCAACACGTGTCTGCTTTGTATAAAAAGCTTTAATTGAATGTGTTTTTGAATTTTAACGCTCTGATGAAGCTTATGTGAAAGCGCTTACCTGTAGCATGCTTTATTAAAACATTTATTATTTTAAACGGAGTTACCTCGGTTTGTTGTACCATTTCATCATGGACTAGTCGGAAATTGATGTTCCAAGTGGTATAAAGAAGTATATTTTAATGACTCCGTGGTCACCTCTCAGAGTATTTGTTTAGTATTTAAAATAATTGATTCTGTTTATTCTCAGAGACACACTAAGTTTCTACCTATTATTTTAAAAAGCTTTGAGGCCAAACATAAGGTGGAAAATAACAAGGATAAAATTTTGGCTTTTCCATTACCTATCACCATTGATAGCAATAAGATTAAGAACATTATTGTTAATAATTATTGGAAGATTATACAGGGACACCCTGAGCTAGTGAAAGTGGTAGAAGAGGTCCCAAATTTTATGCATACGAAATCATTTAACCTCAAGAAACTATTACAGTTCAATCTTTATAGACGTTTTACTATATTGTGCTCTAAAGCAAGTACTTTTCACTGCAGTTTATGCAAACAATGTAGGTTCATCGACAATGTTACTAGTGTTCATTTTGAACACTTACAGTATACCGTGTTGGCAACATGAAGGTTTGATTTCTGCAGTAGCAATATAGTATACTTGACTACTTGTTGTTCCTGTAACCACTATTATGTGGGACAAAGTATTAGGAAATTTTGCATAAGGATACGTGAACACGTGAAGGCAATAAAAGACAAGGATTTAAAAAAACGCATTGGCAAAACACAGCATTAGTTGTCCTAACTTCAGAAAGTTTAAATTTTTTGTATTAGAGCAAGTTGATCTTACTATATTTTCTAATAATTGTAATGGCTATTTAGAGACCAGGGAACTTATGTGGCAAATAAAATTGAGAGTAGATCGGTTCCCTGGTCTCAATGACACCATAAGTATTAAATGTTTACTGAAATATAGAATTTATTAAGCTTATTATAAACTAATGATTTTACATTAATTATTATGCATTTTATTTATTTTAATTATTTTCATCAATTGATTTTTTTAAATGTCACATGGCAGGTTTATGTTATGTTGATTTGCTGTACCATTCTGGCAGTTAATACTCAAGTTATTTAAACTTAATGTGTGTGTTATGGAAATAGTTTCTGAAGAAGTTCCTTTAATAAATATATGGGACGAAAGCACAATCTGTTTCCTTTTTGGTGCCTTTTAGTTCTATCGGTGTGTCAGTCTATTGGCCAAGGTTTTTAGTTGCTTAGTTTATTGGTTTTCTTGGTTCCAGTGGCTGTGTTTTGAGTTCAGTCCTTGAAAATAGTTCATGATAATACAAAGATATTATAAAGGGGGTTCATCTTGAATGAATGCTTTTAGATTTCTTTGTTTGCCTTACAAATGGCATAGAAGGAGTAATCTTCAAAGCAGTTGACAATACATGTTGATGAATCTGACTCTTTGCTCTGAGCCCTGTTTCTGTTTCTGTTTCAGTCTTCTTTTTCACAAAACACAATAGACACAGTCTGTTCTAGATGACAAATGTATTCAGATTAGGCTAAATTAAAAAAACAGGCAAAACAAGTAGATCAAGTAAGTCCCAAGCCACAAAAAACTCACAGTTGCATGAAATCCTTATTTTTTTCATACTTGTATATTTTCATTAAAAACTTATATATTTTTTGTTCAATATTTTAACTTTGTCTGAATGTAGACTTTCAGCTTGAGTCATGAAGATAAGGACCACTTGGCCCACATAGTCTGCCCTTTTTCTTACCTATCAGACAAGCTTCAAATCTAATTTAAACAACAGATTATTTACTTGAATGTGATCCATTCACATTTTTCTGTAATTGTTTTTGCTCATATTATATCTTCAAGGGAGGCTATTGTAGTCATCCACAACCCTCTGTTTGAAATAACAATTTCTTGTGACTTCTCTGTTCCATATGCCTTTTTTTTTAGACTAGTTTCCTCTAGGTATTCTTCATAAGGAATTAATTTAAGGTCAATTCCCCCCTGTGCCTTTCTTTGTCAGGTTTATACATACTAACCTATTCCAGTCACTTTTGACATGACTTCTGATGCAAATCCTAAGTCATTTCTGCTATCCTGTTTTAATCTGTCTTTACATTGTTAATGCCCTTATGAAGATGGGGTTTCTGCACACAATAATCCAGATAACTTCTGTGAACTGCCTATATAAAGTGAGTGTGTGTGCGTGCGTGGGTGCGTGCGTGCATGGGTGTGTGTGTGCGTGCGTGTGTGTGTGTGTGTGTGTGTGTGTGCTCTGATTGAGTTCTTCAGTGTTATCCAAAGAGACAATGGAGGCATATGTGGATTTACATTACTTAAAAGAGGTGAGTGACAATCCCATGAAAACACCATTGTAGACTAAATCCAAGAGATATCACTGGGCATGGATGGGGAAAAGTAGGGAATTAGGAAAAATCTTCCCTGCTGAGTACATGGTGGTAGTGTCACAAGCATGCATGAACTTTGCCCCAGTGGAACAAATGGGGGTCTAAGTTCTGAACCCTAGAAGAATGAATGAGTAGAGCAGTCAGGGTGAGGATAAATGGATGAGAAATCAGCACCTGCTGCAAGCTTTAATCAGCAACAAACAAGCAACCTTTTGCCGCAATACAGACTGTTTTGTTTCCCACCCATTAAAATCCTTTCACCTCATTGGAATTCATTTTTTATGCTTCTATGTGCCACACTTCCTTGCAAATTCATAATCCAGTTTGCTGCCTTCTGACTCACTTCAAGTGCTTCTAGTTCATCTTCTGTCTTACTGTGGAGCATCACATTAAAGGCCTTTTTACATTCCAAATAAACCATACCTATAATATTGCTCTATCTATTGCCATGATTATTTGGTCAAAGAATTCTACTAAATGTTTCTTTTATTGCTTCTTACAACTACATCTCTGCTTTTGTATAGTCTGTGAATAACTTTTCTGTAGCATAAAGTGAAAAACAAAAAAGGAATTTAGGTCACCTTCTTTCTTCTACTTAATAAACCTGGTACCTTGATATCAGCCTTTATACAGATTTAAATCACTTTTGTTTTATAAGTTTTTTTAATAAAGCAAATCTTAACCACTCATCCATTCACTGTCATTTTATAAGTGACATACTATTAACCTATTTAACCACTTAACTCTTTCCTTAAAGTGAAAAAGTTTGCAAGATCTGAAAATTCTGTTAGATCTGTCTGAGATGACCTTCTTGCTACGGAATCCTTTTGCTCTGGCTTCAGTAATCAACTGACTTCCAGATATTCTCAACAGTTTTCCAAAAGTAATGCTTCCATGTTTTACCTGCAGTTATAATCAAATCTGAGAGGCTAGTAGTTTTTAAGTCTCTGCCTTTCTGTAAATCTAGAGAATCACAACTGTCCATGTTCAGTCTTTACAAACTTTATTCTCTTCCTTCAAGTTGTTAAAATAGGTTAGTCACTGGTTATTACTTGCTTTTCTTTCAGTTTTAAAGTGTTGTAAAATTAATCCTGTTAGGTCTTATAGCCTTCTTTACCTTTAGCTTGCAGAACTGTTTCAAGACAGTTTCTCTTGTGAATCAACTGAGACCAATCTTCTTGTTCTGACCTGCCTTGTCTTTCGAGCTTGGTAAATCCCTTTCTACTGCTTTATGAGCACTGAGCGCAAGTATTGATTTAGCAGCCTATTTTATTAAAATTATTTCTACACATTTCCTACCCACTGCAGTCAGTTATTTCTTTCCTTACATAGGTTCAAAAACATTACGTTGCCAGACCTGACTCAATTGGCTTATATTTCCTGAATCAGGACTTTTGTTCTCCTTATGTTTTTTTTTAGTTACTTTCTGTTTTACCTGATATTGCTCTCAGTTATTTGTCATCCTGCTTCTGATTTCTGCATCTCCAGTTTCCTCAGTGAGGTATATTTTCCATATCATTCTAAAATTTGTAGTCATATCACATTGCCGTCATATCTAATTAGTCAAAGCAATGTGCAGAAATGTACCACACATCACAGATTGTATCAGTTGGTATCACAGAAATCCGTTCTTAACTAGGATTCTTGGGTGTCTCTGAGGATTAAGTGTGATCTGATTTCCTAGCATATCTGACTAGCAATTGTTTTGAATCTCTCCTGGAATCTCTACAAAGTAATAACTTTTATTCTATGACTATGAATACTCAAATATAAATACACAAACATTTGTGGAGCTTTTCTCCCCAGGCCTCCGCTGAAAATGGACCTGTGTCCAGTCTGACTTTCCCGGTAAACAAATGTAAAATAAAATAAAAATAAAAAATAAAAATAAATATGAATTGTGCAGCTCTAAATGGCAAGATTTATGGTACAGTTGAAGGTGAGATGTCTGCATGCTGTGACAGATATTATTGGCATATGCAAAAGAACTATCTGAGGACCAGTACACATTCATATTGACTTTCAGTAACAATTAGCACTTTAAAATGTTTTGTATGTTTATATTAACTGTTGTGAACAGTTGATACAAGCAGTACATTTAAATGTAAGGAAATGTATTACTTACAGGCTGTTATTAATAGCATTATTTTCTATCATAAATCATAATGTAAGGGGAATGTCACTGCTTGAAATACCACAGCTCTAAAAATAAAAAAATGTAACTAGGTCGTCTGTGGTGGAGTGGTGTTCTTGTTAGGCTCTCTAAATGTATACAAGGAGCTTTTCCTTGTCAGGATTAACAAAAAGCAGAGAAAGGTGAGCATGTTGCGGTGACCACTGTGGTGCAGCAGTGCCGCCATACAGCAAGAGGTTCTCCGGTTTGATCCTTGGCTGGGGTGCCTTCTGTGCAGAGTCTGCATGTTCTCCCTGTGGTCGAGTGGGTTTCCTCTGGGTGCTCCGGTTTCCTCCCACATCCCAAAAGACATGCTGTTGGTGGATTGGACACTCTAAATTGGCCCTAGGTGTGTGCGTGTGTGTGCCTTCTGTGGAAGGTTGGGCGCCAGGCTGGCAACTCGACACCATAAAACTCCACTGCCAATCATGAGCGGACAGGTGATCCACTGTGGTGACCCCTAACTGGGAAAAGCCGAAAGAAGAAGAAGAGAAAGGTGAACATGTTAGGTTCTATGATCATTGGTGGTACCAACAGTAACTAATCCAGCTGACCTGTAAGTTATACTTCTAGCTTCAACTTACATAATAAGGTATTCTTGACTACTATTAGTAAAGTAAGAAAGTAAAAAAAAAATGCATATAAAAATTTGTGAGATCCTTCTGTAGGTAAAAATACTTCATCAGGTAATAAAACTATTAGTTTGTAGTGGTCTAAATCCTCTTGAAAAGAGAGAGGGGACCAGGCTACCTAGCATGTTTTTTTTTAATGAGATGAGAAATCTGATTGGTTAGAAAAATCTCCTTCAGATTAGATCAGATTCAAAAATGGGATGAGGTTGAAAAATTAATAGTTAAGAAAGGGGGAAATACGATGATGTATAATCAGTCTGTAGGGAAGTAAGCAGGAGTAGATGGTATTCTTGTAGAAGTCCGGAGGTTAGGAGGGAAGAAAGTGATAAAAATTCAGAAGATTTTGTTTAACACTATTTTAAAAGGAGGGGAAACACCAGCATCTTGGAAGAAAGCTGTGGTAGCTGTATTACCCAAAGAGAGTAAAGACTCACCAGACCCAAGTTCATATAAACCCATTTCAATTTTAAACCATGATTGTAAAGTGCTTATGTCTATAATGGCTAAAAGAATGGTACACGTGTTGCCAAAATTGATAGATATGGATCTGTATAGCTTTTTGTGGTGGAAGGCAAACATGTAAACATAAACAGGATTTAAACCTACAGAAGGACCTCCATGAATGTCTATTTTTTGTTACATTCTTACTTTACTAATAGTGGTCAAGAATACCTTAGTATTTAAGTTGAAGTTAAAAGTGTATCTTATAGATCAGTGGGATTGCAGTCAGGATATGGCTGTTGCTACCATCAAGGATTATAGAACCTTCTAGATACAACTCTAAAAATAGCTGGTCACCAGCTCAGAATTGCTATTTGCTATACCAGCTTTATAAGCCAACTACTCATTATTATTAAGAAGGCAAAAGTAGGAACATACTTATTTTACTAATGTAACATTCTCCATTTCATAAGTAAAGGACAATTCCATCCTAACATGTAGGCATCCAAATCCAAGAGTTATTTTTCCAGATAACGTCCCAAGGGTGTGGCTTAATGTCCATAAAGCCTTTAGTATCTTTTAGATGCTTCACTTCCTTTCTTCGGCCACAGATCATAAATGTTTCACTCAACTTCTGAGTTGCTTTAGTAAGGAATGTGTCTCTCATTAGAAATGACATAAGGGGAAGATAAAATCTTCCCTGACACTACATCTTCCTGACTTCAGCAAAGTGGTATAAAGCACACTTAACAGCAAAAGTCAAACTCTTCTCTAAAAGTAAAATAAGAAACATGAGCAGAGCTGCTGTCTACAACACAGTAATATGGATGGTATTCACACTTGTTAGAAGTACAACTTTCAGTACTTAGCAAGCATCTGAAATGTTGTTGTTTTGTCTGGAAAAACATTTAAGTGCACCACAACAACTGTAATGAAAATGTTTTGCAGTTCAGAGGAAATTAGGTATAATTAATGTGTTTACATGAAGAATGGTATAGTTTACAGTTAGCACAAATCAAAATAAGTAGGAATAAAGGAAGTCCGATACTATTTCCAAAGGCAGCTTAAGAAGCTATTAATCAACACTACTATAATTATAAGTGAATAACAAAATGTCTGAGTTACTAAATTTAGGTTACTCCATACTAAGTGAATGAAAAATACACTACGAGAGAAAGGCAGACTAAAGAAATGACTGTGTCAGTAATGCTGACATCTTACTCGTATACAGAAGATCAAGATACAATGAAAGCATAAAATATTTTTTTTCAGTTTCGGGCAGGAGTCACCGGTAACTGCAACAAAAAAAGTGAAAGAAACTTCACATTAAGAAAGAATGTCCTCATTTATAAAAGCATATTAAACATTGGAAGAACAGCACTGATACAATGAAAGTTAGTAAAACAATTCCACCTACAAAAGCAAAGAAATTTCGTTTCCAAACCAAGCATCAACAAAGTTTAAATTCGGCAAATATATATATATATATATATATATATATATATATATATATATATATATATATATATATATACATATATATATATAGAGAGAGAGAGAGATTTGTAATGTAACATGATTGTGCTACTGGGAGGTACCTAGCAGGTAACACCGACAGGGTGGTGCAGGACTGCTAGGCAGTTAATACCTAGAGAAGCTGAGAAAAGTGAAGAGATGTAAGCTTAACGTGTAGATAGTTAACACGTTAAGCTTTCACATACTAAGCAGTTAATCGGGTTTACATGCGAGGCTGCTGCCTGTGTAATCACTGGCCTGAGGTAGGATGTCACTGCCTTACTATACCAGACTGTTGGTTTAGTCAGTCTAGCTAAGACAAAAGAAACTGCCATTTTGTCTTTTACTTTACACATTAAAACATTTTACTATCTTGTTTTGAATGTTTTGAGCTTTACCTGTCACAATAAAAACTAGCGTTATTTTATTTTCCTGCAATAAATTGATCTTTATAAACCTGGACAAGTATTGTGTCCATCTAAATTTCACAACTAGTGGATGCAGTGAACAGCTGAACTTCCGTGTTTCAACCAAATGATTCACCTGTCACTTCTTGGGAGGGTTATTCCACCAGACCTCACAATTCTCAATGATTTTGCAGCATATCACTGATTTTGTCTCATATTTTGTCCTGTTCCTTGTAAAATTTTTGAATTTCAGGAAAGTCACTGAGGATTACAGTCAATCCATAATGTCATGCATTAGCGTTTCATACTTCCTGTTGTTCAGAATACATAAATGATGGACAATCTATTGCGCTATTAATTTTTTAAGTGAATTAGCACAAGCAATATTTAAAAATGTTGGACCTTTGTCCCCAAGCCCACCATTGTTTTTGACTTTGTCATAAATTCCTTCCAAGCACACTTGTTCTAGTGACAGTTACAGTAGAACAGGTACTGCAAGCCATTGCAGTCCCCACTGAGGGGGTGGTCACAGTTACAAAATCAATAGTCCAGCCAAGGGCAGTACCCCCTTTAAAATCTTTTAACTTTAGAGGCCTTCTTGGTCACTTTTGGGTTGAGAACATTAATTCTGGGCTCAAATACTAGCTGCTCATCTGACAGGAGAGGTCCTTAGGATGTAAATGGACATTGCTACTACTAATTGTTCAGATTTTTGACAAAGTTGGGAATAGTTTGTTGGCCAGAGCATGGTTAACTGCTAAAGTTTAACATGCGATTTGTTTTTTGTCAAAATTTAAGAAGTAAATGCTTGATTTTGTGAGCTAAAGCAAAAAGCAAACTATTGATTAGATCCAGAAGGGCATAACAGCAAACTTGCAGTGATGTCATAATCATAGTTATAAATCCATTTAAGAGAGCACTGACCACCACTGTCAAACACTGGATATTTCATGCTGACCCTCAGAGCTCTGATGATTTGCAATCCTGATAGAGAGGAAACCACCTTTAAACTAGTTGAAAAGACAAACACTTAAATCTAAGGGAACTTTGTTCATAGGTTGATAGGTAGGTACTAGGCTATCGGCCCAAGGGCCCAAGTAAGCCTAGCCAACAAGGTTCCCTGGCTTACACCACCCAAGAAAGTTAATTTCCTGTGTCCCTGTCAAGCAGAGTCACAGAAGTGATCCCAGGGTGTATTTCCTATTTCCCATCCACTCATCAAGATTTTTCTTGAAGAGTGCTAATGAGAAACTTTACTTGTCATAGATGGGTAGCTTGTTCCAGAGTATAGGAAGTCTCTGGGACAGGAATCTATCCCTCCAGCATGTCCTGTTTATTGTGGTGACTAGATTAGGTCTCTAGAGCATGTAGCTCGGAGGGATTGGGATTTCTTTAGGTGTAGCATGTCCAGCAGCTCTGGGTTTAACATAGCTTTATATGTTAGGCAGAGATCTCCTCAGAGTAGGCGATAAGCTGGAGTTATTTGAGACGGTCAGTGTAGGGCATCTGTTTGAGGCTAGTAATCCTCTTTGTGAGTTACTTCTGTGGCCTTTCCAACTGCTGCAGATGTTTTGTGTGGTACATTCCAAAAGGGGTGGTGTACTCTATAATGGGTCTAATGAGTGTCGAGTAGAGGAGAACAATGACCTCTTTTTTCCTGGATGAGAACCCTTTTGTGATGAGGTGTGCCACATAGAAGGATTTCCTGACTACTGTGGTGATGCGATTATCAAAGGAGAGACTACTGTCCACCTGGGTCCCAAGGTCTCTTATCACACATTCAGTGTTAAGTAGACTGCCATTTATGTGGTAGTTCATGGGTACAGAGTTTTTACCAAAGTGGATGACAATGCACTTTTTGGCATTGAGCTTAAGGGCATGCCTCTGACACCAGGCATCTGTCTCAGTGAGGCCCTTCTGTAGGATGTCCACATCATTTGGGGACTCGACTATGGCTCCTAGTTTGCAGTAATCTGTGAACTTCATTAGCCAGAGGCCTTCTGTGTTAGCCTGTACTTCAGAGAAGTAGATACCAAACAGGAGATGTCCCAGGACTGAACCTTGTGGTACTCCACTTGTCACTGTTTTGAAGTCAGATTTGGAGTCTGCAACTTTTACAGTGTGGGTTCTGTCAATGTGCCAGTTGTCAACCCATCTTGTAACGTAGGGATTTATTGTCCTCAATACTTTGTTATAAATGTGGAAAACAAGGCCATATAGCCAAATATTGTAGGGAAAGTAAGCAGGAAACATGCATTTAGACAACCAGAATATGGAAAAATGAGGCCATGTAGTGTGATCATACTGCCACAAGGCTGGTAGAAACTGTCTTTTGTTATTGTGCTATATCCAAGCTAACTACATGCCTGCTCATAGTTGATGGCTGAGAGTTACAAAGTCTCTTATTCTCTGAAAGCATCATCACTCTAGATAGAGCTCAGTAGCTTTGTAAAAAAAGAGGCTTAGAAAGCCAAAAAAGTGAATCTATGGTGAGAAGAGGCACTGTCTAATCAGCCAGGTGGGAATACATATCCATTTTGGGACAGTATCACATCTTCCTTCTGTAGTGTCTTACTGCAGTCATTATGTTATTATGGGGGAAGCTCTCCCTGTTTCAAACAGTAATGGAAATAAACAATGAGAAGGAAAAATCTAAAAAACGCAGGAGTGTCTAACCTACTGAAGAAGGGAAACTACTACTCCTACAGAAGAACGACTGGAACAAGGAAGGTACAAACAGAATTAACAATGGATAAATACTAAGATATGCCCCCAAAGAAAGGGAAAATTATAATCAGAACAGAGGAGCACCAGCTGAAAAGAAAAGAATATCTCCACGAAATCTGTGAATCATGAATAGCGCAACAAGGAGCAAAATAGACAAGAAAAAGAAAGTGAACGCTAAACAGCAAAAACAGAGAAACAAGAGAGATTAGCCCAGAATAAGGGATAAAGGAAGCCAGACAAACCAGCCCTATAGACACTGCACTGAATTGCAGAAGGGCAGCTATGGTGAAGCAAACAGGGTAATCACCCTGAGGGCAAGATGTCAGAAACAATCAAGAGATGGTTGTTTGGGAGGTATTGCACTGCCAGCATTCAAAAACTAATGCTGATAGTTCATTAGAGGTCAGAGCTGAAGCACTTTTGTGCTCCATGTGTGGCATTTAAACTGTAGCAAGTCACTTGTTACATTAGTAATAGACACTCTGAACAGATCTATCATGTTAATGTGTTAAAGAGCTCGAAGTAGCTGAGTTTGGTGTGGTAGGAGCAGGATCCTATTTGGTCAGATGGAGCAAGAGAAGCAGACTTCCTTAGTTCCTTGGGTAATTCAGGATCACACCCTCTATGAGGCCCAAAAAGAAGAGATCCTAGAGTTCTTTTCATGAAATAAGGACATGTTTACAAACTTACCAGGATGAACCATTTGCACTGGGACAGAAGGAGAACCTCTGGCCTTACAGAATCCCTGAAGTAGGCCATATGGGAGAAAATAAAAAGTACAACAACTGAGGAATGCAGCAGTAAATGGGACAGCCTCATTGTGAAGGCACTGTAACAAAGCTGGTTCTGTAACAATTTCCAAAAACTGAAAAGCATATCAAAATTAAATACCTATCCCATATCCCAGGAGGATGAACTAGTGGAAAATCTGAGGAAGATTCAATATCTCAGTATCATAGACCTGACCAAGGAGTACTGGCAAATCAGTCTGTTTCAGGTCAGCTTTCTCCATAATGGAGGGCCTTTTCCTGGACATCATATTACCTTTTGGTTTCTGAGATGCTCTGGTTACATTTCAAAGACTCATGGATATGACCTTGAAACCCCACCAACATAATGCTGCAGCCTACCTTGATGATGTTGTAATCTATTCCCCCAACTGGGATTCCCACCTTCCAAATGTAAAGACAGTGGTAAACTCATTAAGGCAAGCAGGTTTTTCAATGAAAGGTTCTTTTGAATGATCAAAGTAAGTACCTGGGTTACAAAGTAGGATGGGGTTAATTACACCCCAAAAAGGAAAACTGGAAGACCTAGAGAAATGACTGATACCCCAAATTAAAAAGCAAGTCTAAGATTTTTTGGGACACACTAGTTACTATAGGGAATTAAATCCTGATGTTGCTACAGCAGCTTAGCCCCTAATTGACATCACCAGGGGCAGAAGACTTGACAGGCTGAAGTAGACAACGGAAGTGGATGCAGCCTTTAAGAAACTGAAACAAAGTCTCTGTGAAGAACTCCTTCAGGTGTCCCTCCCAGTCCCTCAATTTCTCCAAACCCTTTACCATATATAGCAATTCCCCTGAAGTTTGGCTAGGGTCAATCCTTTCCTAGCCATCTTCTAATGAGCACCTGGTTTGCTATGTAAGTATAAATCTCAATAAAACAGGGATTTAATATTCCACCATGCAGCATGAATGCCTAGCAACTAAGTGGACCCTTGGGACTCATAGGTATTACTTGTTAGGTAAGGAATACATCCTTGTTGCAGATTATCCACCCCCCCCCCCCCATCCCATGGCTTTTCTAGCAAAGGAGACTAATATCAAACTTTAATGGTAGGCCTTGATTTTACAACCTTTCCACTGGCTCGCTGGTACACACAGTCAAAAAAAATCTATATAGTTCTTACTGTTGTAATCATGAATAATCTTAACCTATGTACTTTACTAAATGTCTCCTTTAAGAATTTGTTAATCTACACCTCACTGATGTTTATATAGATGTAATATTTCTTTCTGTATGCTACTTTTTCTTTTATGAAATTTTCTTGTATGTACTGCTATTGGAGCTTTTCTCCCCAGGCCTCTACTGAAAATGGATCTGTGTCCAGTCAGACTTTCCCGGTCAACAAATGTAAAATAAAAATAAAATAAAATAAATAAATGATGTGGATGATCTGTTTAAGACTCACAGGCCTTCCTGCTGACTCAAAGCAGATGGCTATCAACTGGAAGGAGTCATCTGCAACCTAGCATGATAGTACTACTGAGATGTCCCAAGCAAGTAATACTAACAGGATGATGGAGAACTGCTAGGCAGGTGAGCTCATGGACAGCTGGAAAACTTGGACACATATTTAATTTGAGCTGATAGTATAGTAGATAGCTGACTCTTTAAATTCTCAGCTGCTAGGCAGATAATCAGGTTTAGGGCAGAGGCATCTGCCTCTACAATCAGTGGTCTGAAGAAAGATGGCAGAAGTCATGCAGTCTAAGAGACTCGTTAGTGTGCTTTGGAGGAGTCCAAATAACCCAGAATAAGAGAAGGGTGTACTACAGTCCAGAGACAGGGGTGTACTTTGACCAGATGAGAGGAGAACTGGGAACCACATTTTCTGCAGAGTAGAGCAAAGAGCTTTCAGTTCTTTGTTGTGAAGTTTTGCTCCACGGTGTCCTATTTGGATTATTGGTTTGTATTAGACCTGAATTGGTAAAGTACTTCCTTTTGTGTATAACCACTTCAACGGCAAGAGACTTTCAGTTTATTGTCATTTTTTTCCAGTGCTGCCTGCATGAATCTGTGGTAGATATTTTATCTTGCTGTGTACTAAAAGAGTTTTCATTGCTGCTACCTTCCCTGTGAGTGAGTTCATCTAATGACTGATATATGCCACTGTTACCACTAGTACGCTGGATGGCTTGTTCAAGAATTGTTAAGTGAATATTCCCATTCATTCTGCTGAGAGGAACTGCTGCTAACTTGTCTATTTCAGTTGATTTCAATGGCTATTGGAGAATGACTTGACAGGAAATAAATACACTCTTGCCCATTTGTAAGCCATTTGGCTCAGGCAAATGAGCTAAAGGTCTCAAGCAGCCAGTAACAGGGAATGAGTCACATAAAATGTACCTTTTATTGTTAGGGTCATTATACCTTGATAATGATTGCAAGAGTAAAAAATGACATGGCTTCCTCTTGCACTAGGGGAAGTCCACAAGTACTACCCTTAAGAAAAAGAGGGTAACAGTGAGGGCATAAGAGTGATACTTCAGTATCATGCCTTCATTTTAAACTGCTACTGCTTCTGAGGAATGTTTCCCAATTCTAAAACAGGTGAATCTGGTAGATGGGCTAACATTCCACAATGCATAAAAGGAAGCAAGGGGATAAAACTGAGTGGCCATAATGAACTTAGTGTTAAGATAAAGCACTGCATTCATTGTGGTCAGTCCTGAAGAAAGATGCTCTGTAGGCTACTTCAGCCTGACAGTCAGGTGTATCTGAGAAGGTATTGTGTAAATGATAGAAAAGAAATACATCAGTGACAGTGATTAAAAATTAAGACTGACAAAGATAAGTAACAGAAGGATATAGTTAACTTGACTATCTTCTATCTTACGTTCAGTTGTTGCGTGCATCACCTTGTGAAGATTTCTAAGTGGTAATGATGGTGGGCAATAATCAGGAATCTGTTGTCACTTTTCCTTGGAGGGTGGTCAGTCCATGTGTTCTAGGCTAGAAAAGAGGAAAGAACACTTTCAATATATGTATGCTTCTTCAGATGTATTAAAAGTTATGAATCCAAATGACAAATAAATTCTTAACATTTTCTGTGTTAATATTTTTCCTCAATACTTTTGTCAAGGGTCAGTGTTCTTTGCCCTGGGTCAGAGCTAAAGAAGTGCAATTATTATCAAAATATAGATGGTCATTGTGTACAATAATTGTCAGACCCTACAGTGAGTGAAGAATAAGTTCCTGTATCACAGACAAGGAGACCTGCACAGGGACCCAGTCAGAAGAGAACAACAAAATGATCTACCAGTGGACCTGCACAGAGACTCATTCAGAAGAGAACAAGGAGATGGTCTATCAGTGGACCTGCATGGAGACCCAGTCAGAAGAGAACAAGGAGATGGTCTATCAGTCGACCTGCACAGAGACCCACTCAGAAGAAAACAAGGAGATGGTCTGTCAGTGGATCTGTAGAGAGATCTAGTCAGAAGAGAACAAGGAGATGGTCTATCAGTATACCTGCACAGAGACCCAGTCAGAAGAAGACAAGGAGATGGTCTATCAGTCATAGCCAGCCTTAGGCATAGGCCAACTAGGCAGCCGCCTAGGGCACCGCTGTATCAGGGGCACTTTTCCACTATTTATTTGGTGTAGGTAGACCAGGATGGGGGCACTGGGTGGTATGGTGGGGAATGCCATGGAGACCTTTTGCCTTGGGCACCAGTTGACCTAAGGCCACTCCTGCTATCAGTTGACCTGCACAGAGACCCAGTCAGAAGAGAACAAGCAGATGGACTATTATTCGACCTGCACAGAGACCCTGTCAAAAGAGAACAAGGAGAAGGTCTATCACTGGACCTGGAGAGAGAGCTAGTCAGAAGAGAACAAGGAGATTGTCTATCATTGGACCTGCACAGAGACCCAGTCAGAAGAGAACAAGGAGAAGGTCTATCAGTGGACATGCACAGAGACCCAGTCAGAAGAGAACAAGAAGATGGTTTAGCTCTGGACCTGAAGAGAAATCTAATCAGAAGAGAAGAATGAGATGGTCTATCAGTGGACCTGCACAGAGACCGGAAGAGAACAAGTAGATGATGTATCAGTGGATGTGCACAGAGACCCAGTCAGAATAAAACAAGGAGATGGTCTACCAGTGGAGCTGCACAGAGACCCAGTCAGAAAAACACAAGGAGATGGTCTATCAGTGGACCTGGAGAGAGATCTATTCAGAAGAGAACAAAGAGATAGTCTATGAGTGGACCTACACAGAGACCCAGTCAGAAGAAAACAAGGAGATGGACTATCAGTGGACCTGCACAGAGACCCAGTCAGAAGAGAACAAGGAGATGGTCTATCAGTGGACCTACATAGAGACCCAGTCAGAAGAGAATAAGGAGATGGTCTATTATTTGACATGCATAGACAGCCTGTCAGAAGAGAACATGGAAATGGTCTACCAGTGGACCTGTAGAGAGACCCAGTCAGAAGAGAACAAGGAGATTTATAATTTGTACTCAGATCTCCTAATACTTCCCCATTTCTGCCAACTTCACATTTAAAAATATCCAAATATTTCCTAATGTTACACAACAGACTCAAGATATGCAAATAACATTTTTCTACTGTATTAACCTTAGGCTACAAAAAGATCATTTTAGATTACTACTCCTACATCAGAATATGTTATATTTAAATCTATGTTTTAGATATTACTTTAGATTCTTGATGTGGTCCCGGGTTTTGTGAGTAGAGATGTTCAGAAGGGATATGCCTAGCTAATGTTCCAAGTCCTTCTGCACTGCAGGATACTTCTGCGCTCTCCCAAGGGGCACTCCTGAGGTGGGATAAAACCAATACCCTCCTCCAGAGATGGGTAAACCAGCACTGGCCACTCAGTTTTGCCCTGTTCTGTTCATCCCTATCACAGCCTGGGCTGATAATCAAACCTAGGTCATCTGGATCATTATCAGGGCTTTATCTTTTGCACTAAACAGTTGACAGTTTCATGCGTTTTTAATAAACAGATTTATTTTAAAAGAAGTAAGGCTGATGAAATCAGGTCCTGAAAAACACATCCCATTGACTGTACCTGTAAAATACAGTAGGGATAGGGCTGACTGGTGTATGAATTACAGAAAAACAAAGGACGATCGAGAATATGGGCATAGACAATCATAAGGCAAGGATGGAATGGGAAGAGGTCTGAGCAGTATACTATGCAATGCCATGAGATTAGTGAAATAATAGCGCTTAAGACATGTTAGTGGGTGATGGAAAAATTGCCAGAACAGGAATAACCAAGACTTGAGATAGTTAGTCAAATAGATGGGACATGTCAATACGTGGGTACATTGTCTCTATGAAGGATGGAGCAGAGAAAACATGAGAATAATTTCAGAACTAACGCTATAATTACTGGATTAATTATGAAGTGTGGGATAAGGATAAAGCACAGATTACAGAAGAAGACATGAGAGGGAAATGGCCTGCACAAGTGTTAGGCAGCTAGAGTAGAGGATGAAACTGGTGAGAGCTGGTTGCTAAATATTATATACTAGCTGCTTGATAGATCAAGGAAACAGGATGCCAACCTAAAGCAGAGAATAAGGAGAAGAAGGAGACTGCACTAATCAGGAAATTCCATGACGCAGATTGGTGTATCCCAACATATAGGAGGAAAAGAGAAAAAAATACCCAGGAATAACAGGATACTGGCTATAATTCCAAATAAAGAAAAAGGTTCGGGGGATTAAGAGTGGTAATGGTCCAGCAACAAATTTTCAGCTGAACAATAACAACATGACTCCAGCTGGCCACTGTACAACCAGATGACAGCAAATCTATCTGACAATATCTCCTCAACATTCTTCTGCATAAATGAAATAACTTAATAATATAAGATAAATGGAATCAGTAAGGATGTTCATTTCTTATGCCCCCTTTATAATATACTAATAATTTCAAATTGTACAGTACATTTGCTTACCTAATATCAGAGAATCATGCTGTAAAATTTTCTCCAGTAAATCCAATTATCTGGTGGGGCATTCTTTAGCACAGTCATGCCTAGGGTCATGATTAATGTTCAATACATGAATGACTGAAGGCAAACCATAGCACAGTCACCAATAGGTCCATGAATAATGGTTGATACATGAATGATCAAAGGTGTACCATAGCACAGTAATTGCTATCTCCATAACTAATGTTTGATACATGAATGATTGAAGGCAGACCATGGCATGGTCACACCTAAGTCCATGACTAATTTTAGACACATGAATGATTGAAGGTGTACCATAGCGCAGTCACAGCTAGGTCCATGACTAATGTTTGGTATATGAATGATCAAAGGCATAGCATATCATAGTCACCCCTAGGTCCATGACTAAGGTTAGATACAAAATTGATCGAAGCCTGACATAGCACAATCATCCCTAGATCCATTGCTAATGTTAAACACATGAATGCCCGAAGGCTTACCACAGCACAGTCACTACTAGGTATATGATTAATGTTCAGTACATGAATGGTCAAAGGTAGACAATAGCACAGTAACCAGTATCCCCATAACTAATGTTTGGCACATAACTGATTGAAGGCAGACCATAGCAAGGTCACACCTAGGTCCATGACAAATTTTAGAACCATGAATGATCGAAGGTCTACCATAGCACAGTCACAGCTAGCTCCATGACTCATGTAAGATATATGAATGATCAAAGGCATACCATGGCACAGTTACCCCTAGGTCCATGACTAAAGGTATATACATGAATGATTGAAGGTCTACCATAGCACAGTCACAGCTAGCTCCATGACTCATGTAAGATATATGAATGATCAAAGGCATACCATGGCACAGTTACCCCTAGGTCCATGACTAAAGGTATATACATGAATGATTGAAGGCGTACCATAGCATTTTCACCCCTAGGACCATGACTAATATTCAATACATGAATGATCGAAGGTGTACCATAGCACAGTCACCCCAAGGTCCATGACTAATGTTCAGTACATGAATGATCGAAGATGGACCATAGCATAGTCACCACTAGGTCATGACTAATGTTAGACACATGAGTGATTGAATGAGGACCATAGCACAGTCACCCCCTATCTCCATGACTAATGTTCGATATATGAATGATCAAAGGTGGACCATAGCATAGTCACCCCTAGGTTAAATACATGAATAAACAAAAACGGATCATACTACAGTCACCAATAAGTCCATGACTAATGTTCGATGCATGAACAATTAAAGGCCTACCATAGCACACTCACCCTTAGGTCCATGGCTAATGTTTGAAACATGAATGATCGAAGCAGTGCCATAGCACAGTCACCCCAGGTCCATGACTAATGTTAGATGCATGAATGATCAAATGTGGAGCATGGCACAGTCACCCCTAATTCCATGACTAATGTAAGATGAATGAATGATCGAAGACAGACCCTACCGCAGTCACCCCTAGGTCCATAACTAATGTTAGATGCATGAATGATAGAAGGCATATCATGGAAGAGTCACCCCCATGTCCCTGACAAATGTTCCATATATGAATGATCGAAGGCAGACCATAGCACAGTCACCCCTAGGTCCCTGACTAATGGTTGATACATAGGGGTGTATTTTCCCCAGAATGAACAGCACATTGGAAACAGAATATTAAATTGAAACATGAAAGAGTAAAAAGAAACCCTCTGGTTAAAAGGGTGGATGATTCTCCGGCATTCTATGGTTTACTCCCATCTAAGGTTATAGTTAGCTAATAAGATCACTCTTAGACTATGTATCATGTGCAATGATTACTATTAGTAATTTCTTGACAGCAAAGCACAAGTATTGCATCTATGCCAGTTTTTTTTCAACTTTCTATGCACAATCATTATTTAATGACAGCACTATATATTTGTTTAATATAAGATCTAGACAGCTATAATCAATAAATATATGTTTAAGTTTAAAACTGATTATGGAAGTATTTGGGTACTTAGAAATGGGACTAATAAGAAAGGTAAGTTAAGTGCATGCAGCATGCAAAAGCCATATCCCCCTCATGTAATATTGGAGTGTCCAATAAATAAATAAAAAAAAAGAAAAGAGTGTGAAATTTTTCTTGAGTTTTTCAGGAAGAAATATAAGTTGATGATGCATAAAAGGACAGAGATGACAGCTATACATATGTGTAAATGTATAGATGTATTTATGTATGTATGCGTGAGTGTGTGTATATGTATGTATAAATGAGTCTATTTACTTACTTACTAAGAAAGTGCAGGCCAGGAGGAATGTTGAAAAAGAAATGTTGAAGTTATTACTAAACAGTTTCAAACTTCATAATGTTTAAAATGGAAAGTATTATTAACAAAGTATAATTTCTGTTATAAGTAGTAGGGAGACACGACTAGGGCCTTTAAAACTTCAAACCACTCACTTCTACTCAATAAAGTAAATTTAACTCATTCTCTGCAGTGGAGATCTGCAAGTTTGCTCTATAAATTCTAGTTTGTGGAGCCTAAACTTTTTGATAGAATTAAATTATATCCTCACGTTTAAAACAAATGTTCATATCTCTGGAACCATACAGGTTCCTAAAGTGTAAATAGCAAACTCTTCAGCACAAATTCTATTATAGTGTTAGTATTCTTTAGGTTCCAGGTCTTAAACTGGATTTTATAAGTCATAGTAAACACGGTAACTATTAAGTTCATAGGTTCATAGGTAGGTACTAGGCTGTCGGCCCTGGAGCCTATATAAGCCTAGCCAAAAAGGTTCCCTGGCTTTTGCCATCCAAGAAAATTATTTTCCTATGCCCCTGTCAAACAGTGCCGCAGAAGTGATCCCCGGGGTGAATTTTCTATTTCCCATCCAGTCGTCAAGATTTTTCTTAAAGAGGGCCAATGAGGAGTTTTGCTTGAGATAAATATGTAGTTTGTTCCAGAGTATGGGAAGTCTCTTGGACAGGAATCTATCCCTCCAGCATGTTCTGTTTATTGTGGTGACAAGGTTTAGGTCCCTGGAGCATGTGGTTCAGAGATATTGGGATTTCTTTAAGTGTAGCATGTCCAACAGCTCTGGGTTTGACATAGCTTTGTATGTTAGGCAGAGATCGCCTCTGAGTAGGCGATATGCAACGGAGTAGAGCTGGAGTTTTTTGAGAGTCTGCTTATGGAATCTGTTTGAGGCTGGTAATCCTCTTAGTGAGGTATTTCTGTGGCCTTTCCAATTGTTGTAGGTGTCTTGTTAGATACATGCCAAATGGGGCATTGTACTCTGTAATGGGTCTGATGAGGGATGAGTAGAGAGGAACAATGACCTCCTTTTTTCTAGAGGAGAACCCGTTTGTGATGAGGTGTGCCACGTAGAGGAATTTCCTGACTACTGTGGTGATATGGTTATCAAAGGAGAGACTACTGTCCACCTGTGTCCCGAGGTCTCTTATCACACTTTCAGTGTTTAGTGAGCTACCACCTATGTGGTAGTTCATGGGTTCCGAGTTTTTCCCAAAGGGGATGACAATGCACTTCTTGGCATTGAGCATGAAGCCATGACTTTGACACCAAGCATCTGTCTCTGTGAGGCCCCTTTGTAGAATGTCTACATCATTAGGTGATTCTATTATGGCTCCCAGTTTGCAGTGATCTGTGAACTTTGCTAGCCAAAGACCTTCTGTTTTGGCCTGCACTTCGGAGAAGTAGATGCCGAACAGGAGAGGACCCAGGACCGAACCCTGTGGTACTCCACTTGTCACTGATCTGAAGTCGGACTTGGAGTCAGCTACTTTTACTGTGTGGGTTCTGACAGTGAGCCAGATGGCCACCCATCTTGTGACATAGGGATTTATGCCCAGTTTAGTGAGTTTATCTATAATTCCAGAGTGGGGAGTGGTACTGAAAGCCTTGGCGAGGTAAAGTTAGGCTGTGTGCACTACCTTACGCTTGTCTACGGCTCTAGTAACTGCTTCAGAGAAGTCAGTCAGGTTTAGTAGACATGATCTACCTTTTACAAACCCAAACTGAGTGGGGTCCAGGGTCTAGAGATTACGTCTTTGTTTATAAGTTCCAAGATGATACAATCCATGGCCTTGCAAACCAGGCTCATCGGGCTAATGGGGCAGTAGTTTCCGGGGTCCGTAGTGGAATCCCCTTTATGGAATGGGATAACCATTGCTGTGTGCCATTCAGTAAGCACATAGCCTGAGGTGAGGCTATGATTGAATATGGTACTCAGGTGGGATGTCAGGTTGCTCTGTAGTTCATGCAGTACGCAGCCTGGGATGTTGTCTGGTCCCATGGATGCTGTGTTCTTGGTTTTGGAGAGTGCTGTCTTTACTTGTTCATCCATGATTACAGGGGCTTTGCATTCTTCCGGTATTAAGATGGGCCCTTTGGAGGGTGAGAGGGGGGTAAAGTTAGCAATGAACCTATCTGCCAAGACGTTAGCAATATCGGTTGGTTCTGTATATTTAGCATCATTGTGCTGTAGCTCAGAGCAGATCTTAGTGTTGCCATTGAGATTCTTGACATAGCTATAGAATGCTTTGTGTTTGTCTTTAGAATCAGTGGTGATTTTATTTTCATAACTGGCTTTGGAGGATTTTATGAGGGATCTCAGCTTCTTGCTGAGGCTGACCAGGGAGTTCCTCCAATCTTGGGATTTTACTCTTTTTTGCAACAGCTTCTTCCTTCTGTTGTAGAGTTTGTTTATGGCAGGGGACCACCAGATTGACTTCCTTTTTTTGGAGGATAGTATTTTGGTTCTATTGGGGAAGCCACAATCCATGCACTCGTGTATGTGTTTATACAGTGCATTTGTGTAAGACTCAGCAGTCGTACCTCTATTTTCCATCTGCATGGGTGTCGTGAAGTTTGCCACTTCTGTCTTAAGAAGCATGAAGTTGGCTTTGGAGTAGTTTTTGATGGTGGTTTCCTTAATGGGGGGGTGGGGGTTGGATATGGATGTCTAGGGTGATTAGCTTGTGGTCGGATTTGACCAGCAAGGAGTTGACTTGTGGCGTGGAACACCGGTTACCCATATTGGTAATGACCAGGTCCAGGATATTGCTGCCCCTGGTGGGGGGTGTGGACAAGCTGATCCAAGGGGTCTATATTATATGCGCGAATGCTTAGGTTGTCGAATACAACATGATCAACACCTATTCAGCGAATGCACAAGTCAGCGAAACCTCACAACACAGAAAAACACATCACCGAATACTTTTACTTGGCCAACACCGTTCCACCCACTAACGAAAACAAAACACACTTCCTACTACACCACTCGCTACATACTACCCACCCAAACAAAATAAATAAACCACATACATAAACTAACCTAAACCCTACTTCTAAACCTACACTAACCCTTACATACATTACTTTCTATGCACTTACCTTAACCCACACCCCAACCCTAAGGTCCGTGACTATCGCACACTTACCTTAATAAGCTATACCCAAACAAAATAAATAATCCACACACATACACTTAACCAAACTCTACTTCTAACCCTTACATACATTACTATCTATGCACTTACCTTAACCCGCACCCTAACCTTAAGGACTGTAACTATGGCACAATTACCTTACGGAGCTACACCGCAGAAGGGCCGACTATGCTGAATCGTGATTTTGAATTTTGCAGTTTCCAGTGTTCAGTGTACTCGCAGTTCACTTATTAGGTGTCGATCATGCCATATTCAACAACCTTAGCGTTCATGCTTATGATATAGACCCGATCCAAGGTATTAGAATTTATGAATTCCAGAAAATGTTGAACGAATGAGTTGGTACATGAGTAGTTTTCCCAGTTGATGGTGAGGTAGTTGAAATCACCCATAATTAAGGTATTGGGTTGTACCTTCATATTTTCCGGTATCTTAAGAAATGAAGAGTAGGAATCCTGGGGCATGCTGGGGGATCTTTAGCAAATTACAATCTGGATTGCAGTCTTGCCTAGTGTTAGTTGCACTTGGATAATTTTGGATGCATTATGCTGAGCAACTAGCCTGGAGGTTTGGATATCCTTAATGAATATGGACACGCCTCCACCTATAGTATTTCGGTCCAGGTTAGGTGGCCGAAAGGTGTGGTATGAATTATAGCCTGGTAATGCAGGGGTGCTCTCTGAAGCCTTGAACCAGGTCTCTGGCACTGCACAGATGTCGATATTCCCCATTTTAAAGAGTGCCTCAAGTGAGTGCATTTTGAGGTTTAGACTTCTAGCATTTAGTAGCATTACCCTCAGAATTTGCTTGCTTGTACCTGTTATGGTGGTGAATTTAGCAATTGAACCTTGCCTAAAAAAAGGCACTATAGGAGTGGCAAGAGCCTTAGCCAGTATCCAGAATCCCAGCAGCAACAGGTGTAGGCCATCTCTGGCAAAGCATCGAGGTTTGTCGACCATGTCGTCCCAGGCAGACAGATACTGAATCCCCTTAGAATGACACCGGAAGCTTAGCCAAATGTTGAAGTTAATCATTTTGTCCTTGTACTGTGGTATTATTCTTGGTAATGGCAGGATGATACTCAGGGCTATGGTCATACCTGCCTGGGTTACAAGATCCAAGAGCTCCTCCATATCTCTTTTCATGTAGTCCAGGGAGGTACATCTCAGGTCATTCACACCAACATGGACAATGACAGTGTTGTATTTGTACTTCTTGTGGAGTGACCTGAGTGCATGCGTTATGTGATGGATCCTGGCACCTGACAGGCAGCTGACACTAACTTTTCTCCTTGTTTAGCCTGGTGAGTTGGACATCCGTGTGCCTGACTATAGAGTCACCTATGACTAGTGTGTTGGGTAAATTGTTTTGCCTTATCGGCTGAGGTTGAGTGGCACACTGATTTTATAGGCTATGTGTCATTTGGGTAGTGTTGGGGGGGTTGTCTCTGTTTCAGCTTGGGAGGTCTCTGTTGCTTGGGCATATTTTTATTGAGAGCCTCTGTGAATGTGGGTGTGTGCTTTGTGTTTCTATGTGTGGATTTTGGTAGTGTGGGTTTTGAAGGACTATGTGTTGAGTGTGGTGTGATACAGGTGTTAACCTTCTCCTCTTGACTGACTAGTCCACTCTTGGCTGGAGAGAGCTTGGCTTCAGTTTGGCTACATAAGTGCATCTCTCACAGGTTGTGTGTTGGGTAGTAGGAGAAGAGGGATGTCAGTGTACATGAGGCAATTGCTACATTGCCCCAAGATGCCCAGATTCGTCAGGTGGACAGGAGAAAACACCGGGAGCTGATCCATGGACATGCCTGGATAGGTGCTTATTAATTTAAGTACTAAGAACTGTTTTCTTCTTGACAAGTGAGGAAAGTCGAGTGCTGTAGTAATTTGTAGTTTATTTAGTGCCTACAATGAGGTCTGAGCAAGTGGTGAGCACAAGGAAACAGTTTTGAGTGCTGAAACAAAAAACCTGGCTAGTTCTAGCTAAAACTAGCTAGTTTTAGCATCAAACCCAAGAACAGAAGCAGGCCACAGTAGCCTGTTTGGTGATCCACAGTCTTGTCCCAGATGATGCAAGGGTCTGCAGGCTTGTAGCCTTTTTCTGGTAGATGCCTTGAATAGCAACCGGACCAATCAGGTATGTTAAGCACAGACATTCACTCTCCAACCAGAAAGAGTCAGGAATCAAAGCACTCTACTCCTACTTTCACCAGGATCAGAATATAAGCACAGATTCTAAGATGTCACCTATAAAGCAGTTATTAAGCTTTCTGGTGATCAGCAGTCTCCAGGAAATAATGTAACTGCACTCCTTCTCTCACCAGGAGAAAATTGAAGCACTAATCCCAAGATCTCTACTGAGAGGCAGAATGTGGGCTTTACAATAACTGGTGGTCTTGCAATAGATGCTTAAAGGTAAGATGAAAAAAACGGTTTATCCTAAACACTGCAGTGTGCACTAGAGGAGTTAGATGTGAAAGTAGGTAACTTAAGTTTTGCCTGTCTAAAAGTTAAGTTTTAGTGGAGAGTCACTATTTTTAAAACAGCAAGATAGATTGAAAGGGGGTGGTCACTTTTGTATTCTGGTACTATGGAATACAGTAGGATGGCCAATAAATTTAAATAGTTGAAGAGGAGTGATTTCTCAAAATGATAATTTTGTGCTTACTCACACCAGCCCATAAAGGCAGAGAGGAAATGAGATATATGGTCAAATTAACATAAGGAGCAGACAACTAGAAAGACAGTGGTGTTTAAGAACACAACAGTAACCGGATGGGAGGGTTGGAAAAATTTCTGTCTGACTCACAAGAGACAGACCTGCAGTCTCTTTTCAAGTTTTAGTATGCAGTTAAAAAATAGTAAAAAAAGCAGAATACAAGTAAAACACAGTGCAAAGAAAACAAATCACAGTATACAAAATAGAAAAATGCAATGAAGTAATACAAAACACAACAAATAAAAAGCAAACTAACCTTTTCCTCACAGCAAACTGTAGCAGAATCTGGATGAGCCTTTCCAGTAAAGCTCTGAAATGTTTTATTTTGCCCCTTAAATAGAAGGTTTAGTTCCTAGCTTCACCCCCTCACAGATGATTAACCTTAGCTGACCTGTTGTAACTTATGTGTGACTCCTTAATTGACCTCTTCTAATTTCTGTCTGACTCACAAGAGACAGAGCTGGGGTCTCTTTTCAAGTTTTAGTATGCAGTTAAAAGTTAAAAGTTTGTAATATTTTGTAAACAACTTACAATATATCAGCAACCACTCAAGTTACACACATACAGTATACTATCAGCAGCATTTTGTTCATCCAACTGGGAGCTTTCATATGAGGTTTAACAGTTCTGTCTGTTCTACTTGGTTGTTGAGAAATTTACAAAACATGAACTTTATGACAATATATATAAATATTATATGAACAACAATCTCTCATTAAACCACTACACAGAGGTCAAATGTCAATGCATTGTGTTTACCATTGTGTAAGCTTTAAGATAAAATATTTTAATACTTTGTATATAGCATGGTTTTGGAACTATTAATGCAAATAGGAACAAGCAATATTTGACACCTAGAGGTGACAGTAGGATGTAACTGCAGAAACACCTGGAGGCATCACTTAGCTATAATGTGTTAACATTGGCTCAAACACCAAACAGTGTTTAAAAGATAACTTGAAGACCAATCCTTCAAAGTTTACAGCAATAACATGTTCTTCAGCATGGGTATCTCGAATATTAGAGTTCTCTGAGGATCTGCCCCTTGATCTCTACTATTCTTTCTATTCATAAAACAACATTGCCCAAGTCCAAGGAGCTTTTATTTTTTTTTTGCTCCCCAACTTAAAGTTAAGGGGGGTGAACCAGATTAGGGTATGGCCCCAGGTGCCAGAATATCTAAGTGCACCTCTGATCAAACATTATTATCTTTGGCACCATCCAGAAAATTTCAAACCCCCACCAACACACTAAAAATAGCTTCAATAACCCCACTCAAATAGTGCCCCATCAAAATAGCTTAGGGTTCTATTGGATCCTTGCTTAAACTTCTCAGATCTCACAGATTATACAGCTAGCAAAGTCTCCCAACTACAACTTTGCTATAGAGTCTTCCACCTTCTGTCTCTAAAATCATGACAATGCCTTGCCAAAAACTTTTTGATTCCTAAAATGGAAAATGCTGCATACCTCCTTTTGCTTCACTCTACCAGAAATGCACAAAAATGCCAAGTGGGAGAGAAGAAAGTCTGCTGATTTGTGCTCCTGCCACCCCCCCCCCACCCCCCCAGGTACACCACTTTGATCTACTCAGAAATACCTACTGGCTTCCTCTTCAAAGTAGAACAGTTCTAATACTCGGTAGTCTTACATTTAAAATCATTATACTCGGCCAGTATCCCCGCCAAAGACCCTACTGCCATTAAAAGACCCTGCTTACACATAGATGGGTAACCAAGAGGATAGAATCTTTCTGGTTAGACCACAATTTGATACAACTTCTACTGGTAAAAGAGCATTTATGAAAATCAGCCTTGCCACTTGCGGCCACCTTCCTAATTAGGTTTGATCTTATACCTCACTGGGTTCCCAAGCAAAACTGAAACTGAAAGAACATTTCAGACAAGCCATACCTCTCAACCGCTTAGCTCAAGAAATCTGGACAAAGCCTGAAATAATGGGGGGACAAAGGCCACAACATAGGGACTGATTTTAAATATTGTTCTTATAAACTTAGAAACTTGCTAGAATAATGGAATGTATGCTAGCATGCATTTTCTGAAGAATATGAAGTCTAAAACTCAAATGCTTGTCATTATTTAGTGACTTCAGTCTTCAGTGATTTGCCAGAAAACCACATATTTTATGAAAAACAGACCAAAAATATGAGGTAAAAATCTGGACAGTTGAGAGCTGTGCAAGAAGTTACCTGTAAATATCTCCTTGATGCTGGATAACCTATAATGATGCATTGACTATGCCTTTATAGTAATACAATGCCTATTCCCTTAAGACAGATGAAATCACAGATTATATTATTTTGTAAATAACATAAATAATTCTACTGTGTTTTAGCACTGTAAACATTTTCACTCCAGTACACGTACTGAATTTTCTAACCTTGTCATCTATTTGTTTTACATGTGTTATTCTTGCTTGCTGTGTTTTTTGTATTTTGTATTGTTGCTGCTCTGCAGCTTTGGGTGTGGCTAAAAAGGGTCATTTTTACGAGCCCACTTCTCAGTTTCCAAATTGCTAATAAATAAATAAAAAGTAAATAAACTTGTGTTTGCACAAGTAGTAAATAAAATTAATCTACTTAAATTTATTAAATCTGAGATATTCATATCATAGAGAAAAGTGAATTCTCTGAGACAATACAATCACAGACTTCAAACACACACGTAACAAATTGCACATTTGTTATTGTGCATTAGTGTCAGCTATCTTCCGCGGTGGTGCAGCGGTAGCATTGTTGCCCCATTCGATTCTTGGCTGGAGTGCGGGGAGTGCCTTCTGTGTGGAGTCTGCATGTCCTCCCCGCGGTTGGGTGGGCATTCGAAAGACATGCGTAAATGGGCGTGCCTTCGTTGAAGGTTGAACGTCGAGCTGGCACCTCGGTGTTTGTCAAAATCTACTGCCAATCATTAGCGGACTGGAGTTCTGCTGTGGCGACCCCTAACCGGGAAAAGCTGAAAGACAACAACAGTGTCAGCCAGAAACCACTCATAATTAAGCCTGGCACCTGGCAATGGCATCCATGCAAGACAACTATAAACAGAACTAGGGAACAGGCAGGGTATAAGTTCTTGCCATGGGTAAAAGCCATAGGAGAAAAATGATGGAAAAACTGAGAAAGGAGCGGAAGCAAGAACATAATGTGAGAAAACACTTGATTAAAGAAAATATTAAAATAGCAAAAAAGATAAAAACAGGAGATGATATAGAAGATGGAGGCAAGAACCAGGAAGAAATAAAAGACAAGGAAAAGGGCAACAATGGAAACCAGAAAATCTAAGGACAGTCTAGAAAAAGAGTTAGCAGTAATGTTAAAGCAAGGGGATAAACATTCAGTTAGCAGTAATGTTAAAGCAAGGGGATAAACATTCAGTTAGCAGTAATGTTAAAGCAAGGAGATAAACATTCAGTTAGCAGTAATGTTAAAGCAAGGGGATAAACATTCAGTTAGCAGTAATGTTAAAGCAAGGGGATAAACATTCAGTTAGCAGTAATGTTAAAGCAAGGAGATAAACATTCAGTTAGCAGTAATGTTAAAGCAAGGGGGTAAACATTCAGTTAGCAGTAATGTTAAAGCAAGGAGATAAACATTCAGTTAGCAGTAATGTTAAAGCAAGGAGATAAACATTCAGTTAGCAGTAATGTTAAAGCAAGGGGGTAAACATTCAGTTAGCAGTAATGTTAAAGCAAGGAGATAAACATTCAGTTAGCAGTAATGTTAAAGCAAGGAGATAAACATTCAGTTAGCAGTAATGTTAAAGCAAGGGGATAAACATTCAGTTAGCAGTAATGTTAAAGCAAGGAGATAAACATTCAGTTAGCAGTAATGTTAAAGCAAGGGGGTAAACATTCAGTTAGCAGTAATGTTAAAGCAAGGGGGTAAAAATTCAGTTAGCAGTAATGTTAAAGGAAGGGGATAAATATTCCTTTTTCAACAGAAAATTAAATAGGGAAGATAGATCTAGCAATCTGTTCTGTGTAGCAAATTAAATAACAGGAAACAAACAGCAAGTTGACATACTAAATAAATCTTTATGGACAAGTTTGTTAGAGAACTTGGAGAAGTAAATCTCCCACTTCACACTAAGGGAAGGAAGACTGAGGTCAGGATGAAGCATGGAGACATGGAATTATGAATCTGAGCAGAGGTTGCCTGGTAGAAGGAAACTGATGCTCCATGAGCCAGGGATGTGTTACCAGAAAAAATCTTTTAAAACTTGTGAAGGAAATGGCTACAACTTTGGCAGAAGGGATCGACAGATTAATTTTCAAATGGGAAGTACCAGAGGAGCCTCACTGCAACCTTGGCAACAGGAAAGGTGAGAGAAAAAAATTCTCAGGGAAAGGCTGATGGCCTATCTTGTGACACAATTAAGAATTACTTGGGCTGTAGACTGTCAATCCATTTTAAATCTGCGGAATAAAAGGTACGATGAAAATTTCATGTTGCTCAAGATGGAAGACAAGGTTGTTGGCTGCATCAGAAGAATTTGATAAAAAGGGGATTACCATGGTCCAGAATAATAAGGCTCAGAAACAGTTATATTATACAACTATTCATGTAGTGCGATTCTGGGCTGCAGTCTACTGTCCTTAGTGACTATGCAATATGATTTTCTAATATCAGTGCATTTTTAAAACAATAATTATGAAACTACTTATCAAACAGACTCACTGAATATCAAATAGTGCAACAACCAGTATACAATGAATTTGTTTGTGTTAGAAAACACTGTCTGCCTATCAAAGCAATACAGTTATCAGGCTCCAAGGTATCACCATACAGTAAATTTATATGTAATAGTTATCACAGAAAAGTATGTTCATGCAACAGATAAGCAATCGTGCTGATGGCAGTCATAGCTCTCAACCTTCCATCTCCAAAATAAGGAACACTAGCCCTTTTAATGTGAAACAAATGGGCAAAATGTGGAACACATACTAATGGTTTACTAACAACTTCAACTAGGAAGGTCATAGGATGATTTAAATATGCTCCTTTTACTTACAAAAAAGATATTTTAATGAATTATTATGATTCATTTTTATTTATCGTGAATATCAGTTAAAAATGTCCTAATACTGAATGTGTGACAGACCCTTTCAATGTGGAACTTTAAGGGATACGAACTTTTTAAGACCCCAAATGAGGTACTTTCCTCATAATGAGGTACCCTTAAGAAGTATGATGGCAGTGTATATCAAGTACTGAATGTTGAATGATGGCTGCTTAAACAAACAAAACTTATATTCACTCTTTCCAAGCAAAGATAGATTTTATCGACCATATGAAAGTAAAACAGCAAGTCTTACCTGTTAAAGAACAAAAATTAATGCAGAAGAATTACAAGTAATTTGTAGCCTGCTTTAACAAGCAAAAAGGAATTACTGATGTTTTCAATCAGGAAAGGACATATAACCATCAGTACCACTGCAAAAATCTGAATGACTTTCGAAAGTCTGAGAAATGTAATTGTGATCCCACTTCTATTAACAATGAAAGGAACACTGACTTGCATCTGGGGGGATTGAAACCCAAGACCCCCCCCCCTGACATTTGAGGCAGTTGTCACTGAACTAGCAAGGAGTCTCCTGAGAGTTAAGATACCCAGTTTCCCCCATCCCCAGAGCAGTTTCTCCTTTCATCTAGGAAACTTCCATTCTTCCTTAGAAAAAGATTGTCTTTGCGGCTTCCATTTCTAACGTTATCAATGTAGAAACAAGCTGAGCAAAGCCAAAAGTACTAGACTACCTGATAACTAGGGGAAGTAGAAAGATTGTCTCATCAAGATGGCATACATCCCTCAAGAAGATTCTTAAGCAAAATCAGTTAATAAGAACACTGGAAAGGACCTGAAAGAAAGTCTGCACAAAGAGAAATTGAGTGGATCTATAACAGTCAAAGCTGATATAAAAAAAATTAATCAAGGAAAAACTCTTAGAGTGCCTTTTTCAGAGACTGATAACCTCAGCTAGCAATGTTACTTACAAAGACTTCAAAAACAAAAAAAAACTCATCTGATAAAATCAAAGAAACAAATTTAATGTACTGAAACTGTTGAGTGTTTTCATCTTTACACTCTCTAAAGACTTCATCAGAACACAGTCTCAATAACATCACTTCCTTTTATAACTTCCAGGTCCCTCCTTTTCTTTCTGGAGGGGATGTATAAATGTCGTAGGTGCAGACATTGTCCTTGTATTGAAGAAGGAACCCAAGTAGATGCTTATGCTTTTTCTTACAGTATTGTGAAATGTAATGGACATATTAATTGTGAATCAAGGGGGTGGTTTATGTTGCACTTTGCAAAATGTGTCCTGCCTTTTATGTTGGAAAAACTGAAAGGCATTTTAAGGAAAGAGCATATGAAAATTTGTATGACATTAAAAAGAAGGATGCTGCAAATTCAGTACTTAAGCATATAAAAGACAACCAAGTTCATAAATTTCTACTCTTTAGTCTAAAAAGGATATAAAATTATTTAACATGCAGTCCACATAATGAACTATTAGAAATGAAAGAATTGTGCTGGCAGCTTAAAACATACACTTATAGTCTGCCTGGATTAAATATAATGGCTTCTATTGTTCCAGTTTCAAAGTTACAATCTTTTTACTTATGATTTCTCCTTAAACGAAAGGAATGGAGGCATTTTTATTCTTAGTAGCAGCCAAGCTACTATGCAAAATGCAAATAGTTTGAACAGTAATATAAGTAACTACAAAAATTCTAGTAGCTTGCTGCATGAAATACGGCTATACAAGGAACTTTAAAACTGCCAACCACAAAAGGTACACAGATGAATTTAGGTCAGGAATACGAGCAAAGGATAAAAATCACAGGTAGACAGAGAAGTAAGAGATCTACTGAAGTGAAAGGGACCGTTTGTTACTACAAAGATACTAGGGCCATCTTTTGTATTTGTCTAGAAAATCAAGACAACTGGAAATAAAAAGCCCATATTATTGTACAGAGTTAGGGCAAGTTGGTAACTTCTGTTGTTTCTTCCACTAAGAAATGATGTAAGAATGTATTTTGTTTTTAGGATGGATATAAAATAAGACAAGAAGGGTACTGCTGTGGGGAATGCTTAAAGCTTTCTCCAGAATGCTAAAGGTAAATTGTTCCTCCCAAACTGTTGGTCTGGCTAAAGGACTAAATGCTTTGAATTTTTATCTTGGAAATGTGATGATTTGCACGTTTAAAAGAAAAGAGGACTAATTCAAGAAATCAACAATCTACTGGTGCTATTTACAGTACTGATTTGCATGATATCTGCTATAACATGCCAAGTCATAGTAACAGATACACTGAGTCACTGGGGAGAAAGATAATTGGGTATTTTGCCCTACTCTTGGTAGGGATGGAGAAGTGTATACCTTATGCTGACAGGTAATACTTTGAAACATCTGGCAGTCTTTGTAATAATACTTTGAAACATCTGGCAGTCTTTATAAAAACTGAGTCAGTTTGGTCATAAGATCAAATATCACTGCCGTACTTTCTAACCATCAGTTGATATTAGGAAATTATAGGTTTTTTTCTGCAAGTGGTTTAATGTTTAGAGAAATCTGGAAGTTAAATGCTCCCTTGATAATGAAGCTAGTCAAAATAAACAAATGTGTGAAGTTTACATTCTAAAATCATTCACAGACCCATTCACAGGACAATCATCATTTCCAGGAAGTATAAAATGCTGTGAACAACAAGGATTTTACACAATTCATCCAAGAAGTCCAAGTGGCTGATATAGAAAATCGAATTCTGTAAATGGGATAATATTTAATAAGTTAAGGAATGTGAAAGATGAATGAAAGTGCATCATGTCCAGTTATTTATGAGAGAATTCAATAACTGGAAAGGGATGGATACTGGAGGAAAATGTAAATGAGAAATTCCAGTTCGGCAGCAATTCAGCAGAGGACAAACCCGGATATTGTTGCACTAACAGGGAGTTATTTCTAACTGCATATGTAGTGTGGCATATTTAAATACAAATTAAATATATCAGCTTGAAATGTCATACACTAATTTCCAGGGTATGCTTATGCAGAAAGGGAACAGCAAACTCATTTTTATAAAGCTATTTGATCATTTTGGCCAGGGTGACCATCTGCAGTGAACTGATACCACTCCTTCCCTCAACCCATCTAGACTGACCAGTTTGGCCACTGAACCATAGCTGCAAGTCCAGGAGCAGAGCTGGTGGAGTATTCATCCATCTTTTGAGGGTTAGGGGAAGAGATTGACACATTCCAGTCCTCCTTCAGCTGCTTGTAACTGCAGGCATTTGTATATGCTGTGTTACTTTGCAGAAGGAGGGACATACAGTGGTATAAAAACACACCCATTGGTGTTCCCACCTATCATGCACTCGTGTCCAACCCCCCCCCCCCCCCCCATATACACATGTGCTTATGATTCACTAACGCTGCTTGCTATGGGAATTAAGATTGGCCTGGCATTAAAAAATTTGCTAAAAGCATCTTACCTGGTAGGAGGTAGGGTTGATGAAATGCTGCAAAGTTTATGTACAGGACTGCACCTAAGGGGCATTAATTCATGTCAGGGATGATGTAAGGTTGTAACTGCAAAGAAACCAAGAAGAAACTTCCCAGTGTGGAGGGTGTGATGTTCACTTCCTGAATTATGTTACCCACCTAGTTCACTTAATAAAAATCGAACTGTAAAATACGTTCTACAAAATAATCAAATAGAAAATAGTAGGTAGTACACAGCTGAGTTAAAAATGGAATATAATATGATAAAACAAAAAGTGCTGTATCAGCAGTAAGGCAATAAAACTTTAATAAACAAAAATAAACTAAAATAAAATTGTACACAATGGTAAGTGCTTTCATAGACAGACTCTACTTCATCAGACTAGATAAAATTACTGTGTGAAACAGCCATCCATCCCCAACCCTTTCCCATTTTGCACATGGGGTTGGGGTGTCACTTCAGTACTGGCAATCATCTCGAGCCAAGGTTTACACTGCCAGGTGGCTAACCCTGCTGCAGTAGTTCATTTGTACCACACACTCGCACCTATGACCAATTTAGAGTGTCCAGTCCATCTACTGCATGTCTTTGGAATGTGAAAGGAAACTGGAGCACCTGTAGGAAACTCACGTGATCGTGGGAGGACATGTAGACTCTGCACAGAAGCCACCCCAACTGAGAATCGAACCGGAGAACCTCTTGTGTGAGGTGACCATGCTAACTGCTGCACCACTGTGGCTACCCCCCCCCCCAATAAAATAAATAAAATCACATGACAACTTTCAGGAATGAGATAAGTGACATCTCCTTTTCTTTAATTTAGGTCTTAAAGAGACTTTATCATTTAAGCCCCCTTCCATGTCTGCCTGCAAATGCAGAATCCAGAATAACTCTGTTCTCAGTCTTATTACAAACATCACCTAACCTACCATTATCTCAGCTCAGCTAAAATCTGATTACTCATAAGACATACGCATTTAATATTGTTGCAACTTGTAAATAAAAAAATCTGGTCTTTTTAGCACAGTGTCAGTTATGTAATAAATTTTATGTAGGTAAAACGAATTGCACATTGACGGAAAGAATGCGAGAACATATGAGGGACATAAGACAAAATATACTAATAATTCATATAACATTATTATCACTGTAACTGCCATATTTTAACATCAGACAAACAGATTAATAGTGTGATAGGTACTGGCCCTACATTTACCTTTAAGAATAAAAAGTCACTGAAGAGTTTACTGTGTTACAGTGGCAATATAGGTTCATAAGTTCATAGGTTCATACTAGGCTATCTGCCCTAGGGCATTTATAAGCCTAGCCAGAGTGTGTTTGGCTTTCGCCACCCATTTTAAATTAATTTTGCTATGCCCTTTTTCGAGGTTAGTATAATGTGCCTCTGTCTAACAGTGACACAGAAGTGATACCCAGGGTAAACCTACGATCTCCCATCCACTCATCAAGATTCCTCTTGAAGAGAGTCAATGAGGGACTCTGCCTAACCTGGACTGGGATTTTATTCCAGAGTGAAGGGAGCCTCTGGGTTATGAATCTGTCCCTCCAGCATGTCCTATTTATTTCAGTGCTGAGGTTCAAGTCTCTCGAGCGCGTAGCTCAATGGGATTTGGATTTTCTGAGGTGCAGCATGTCCATTAATTCTGGGTTGGACATGGCTTTATACATCAGGCACAGATCGCCTCGGAGCAGACGGTATGCCACTGAGTAGATCTGGAGTTTCTTTAACCGGGCAGCATATGGCATCTGTTTGAGCCCTTTGATCCTCTTGGTGAGGTACTTTTGGGGTCTTTCCAGTTGCTGCAGGTATCTGGTAAGGTACATCCCAAAAGGGGCATTGTACTCAATTATGGGCCTGATGAGGGATGAGTAAAGAGGCACGATGACCTCCCCTGATCTAGATGTGAATCTCTTCATGATTAGGTGGGCTATATAAAATGTTTTTCTAACCACTTTGGCCACGTGGTTGTCAAATGAGAGATTGCTATCAACTTGGGTCCCCGGGTCCCTAATTACTTCTTCTGTACTTAATGGATTACCACCTATGTGGTAATTTGTGGGCACTTTGTTTTTGCCAAAGGGGATGACTATACAATTTTTGGCGTTTAGCTTGAGGCCATGGCTCTGGCACCAGTTGTCTGTTTCTATGAGGCCCTTTTGGAGGATGCTTGTGTCGGCTGGAGAGTCGATTATAGCGCCCAGTTTGCAGTCATCTGCGAACTTGGTCAGCCACAGTCCTTCCGTGTTGGCCTGTACCTCTGAGAAATATATACCGAACAAGAGAGGTCCCAGGACTGAGCCTTGTGGGATGCCACTTGAAACTGGTTTGGAGTCTGACATGGCTCCAGCAATTCTAACCATGTGAGTTCTGTCCTTGAGCCAGTTTGCAACCCATCTAGTGACATAGGGGTTTATATATAAGCTGGTGAGCTTATCTATAATGCCCGAGTGGGGTATTGTATCGAAGGCTTTTGCGAGGTCCAGGGAGGCTGTGTGGACCACCTTCCCCTCGTCAAAGGCCTTGGTGACTGTTTCAAAGAAATCGACCAGGTTTAAGAGGCAGGATCTGCCCTTAACAAAGCCGAACTAGGAAGGATCTAGTGTCTGTAGGTCCCCAATATCTTTATTTATGAGGTCCATGATGATCCTTTCCATAGCTTTGCAGACCAAACTAGTCCGGCTTATGGGGCGATAGTTTCCAGGATCCGTTGAGGCACCACCTTTGTGGAGAGGGACCACTGTTGCTGTACACCACTCTTTGGGTACATATCCTGTAGTAAGGCTGAGATTGAACAGTAGTTTTATGTTTGGGTTTAGCTCTTCTTGGAGTTCATGTAGGACGCAGCCCGGGATACCGTCTGGTCCCATTGATGCTGTGTTTTTTGCTTTGGAGAGGGCGGCTCTTACTTGAGCATCTGAGATGTCAGGGGAGGAGCACTCTGCTGGGATAGATATTTGCCCTTTTGGTGGGGGGGGGGGAGAGAAATTTGCGCTGAACCTGTCAGCTAGGATGTTGGCAATGTCTGTGGGTTCGGTGTATTTTTTGTCATTTTGGACTAATTCTGAGCATATCTGGGAATTCCCACCCAGGTTCCTAACATAACTAAAGAAAGCCTTGTGATTATCCTTAGTGTCCTGTGCAATTTTTCTCTCGAAGCTGGCCTTAGACGATTTTATGAATGCCCGTAGTTTTTTGCTAATACTGATCAGAGATGCCTTCCCTTTTTGGGATTTTGCTCTATCATGTAGTAGCTTCCTCCTTCTATTGTATAGGTTGTTTATGGCTGGGGTCCACCAGACAGGACGTCTGCCTTTGGAGGATTGGGTCTTGGTTTTATTTGGGATTGCATGATCCATGCATTCCTGAAGGTGTTCATAGAATGCATTTATAAAGGATTCTGCGGTCTGGGCGTATTTTCCACAGGCCGGGGGCTTTGAAGGATTCCACTTTGGTTTTGAGGAGTGTGAAATTTGCTTTAGAGAAGTTTTTCACTGTGGTTTTCTGGGCAGGGGGTGGGGTCGGGATGTGAATATCCATTGAGATTAGTTTATGGTCTGATCTTACCAGTGAGGGATACACTTCTGGTCTGGAGCATAGAGTCCCCATGTTGGTGATGATCAGGTCCAGTATGTTTTCCCCTCTTGTGGGAGTGGTAACAAGTTGTTCCATAGCATTTGAGTTTATAAATTCTAGGAACCTTTGGGATAGGGTGTTGGAGCTAGAGTAATGCTCCCAGTCTATGTTTGGGTAGTTGAAGATGCCCAATATAATGGTGTTTGGAGAGACCTTCATATTTTCCAGTGTTCTCAGGAAGGCCGAGTGGGGTTCCTGGGTTTGGGAGGGTGGTCTGTAGCAGGCTATAAACTGGAAGGCAGTTTTACCCACTGTTAGTTGCACATGGATAGTCTCTGATGCTGAGTGCTGTGCCACCAACCTGGAGGTGTGGGTATCTTTGATGAATATTGATACACCTCCTCCTTTTGTGGTTCGGTCCAAGTTTTGGGGCCGAAAAGCATGGTATGAGGTATAACCTGGTAGTGCTGGGGTGCTCTCGGGAGCCTTGAACCAGGTTTCTGTTACTGCACAGATATCGATGTTCTCCATGCTAAGGAGAGTTTTGAGTGTGTGCATCTTGAGGTTTAGACTTCTGGCGTTGAGTAGCATTACTCTTAGTTTCTTATCCCTTGTGATACCCATGGAGGTGGGTTTGTCTTTTGAGCCTTGCCTAAAAAGGCACTATGGGGTAGCAAGAGCCTTTGCCAATATCCGAAAGCCCAGGGGTGACAGGTGCAAGCCGTCCCTAGCGAAGCATTGTGGCTTGTCGAGCATGTCATCCCAGGCTGACAGGCATTGGATCCCCTTTGAATGACACCAATACTTAAGCCAATTGTTGAAATTGATCATCTTGTCTTCATATTGTGGCATCATTCTTGGTGAGGGTAAGATGCTACTCAAGGTCAGGGTCATACCGGCCTGGGCTACATGCTCAGAGAGCTCCTCTATGTCTCTTTTCATGTAGTCCAGGGAGGTACGTCTCAGGTCATTCACACCAGCATGGACAATGACTGAGTCATATTTGTACTTGCCTTGGAGTGACCTGAGTGCTTGTGTTATGTGGCGGAGCCTAGCGCTATTGTAATAAGACTGAGAACAGAGTTATTCTGGATTCTGCATCTGCAGGCAGACAAGGAATATGGACTATTAGTTAATAGGTTTGGAACATTTCCATGCAAGAAATGCAATTGTTGTCATTTGGTAGACAGTGACAATAATTTTATACATATGATTACTCATAAGACATACACATGTAATATTGTTGCAACTTGTAAATCAAAAAATCGGTCTGTTTAGTACAGTGTCAGTTATGTAATAAATTTTATGTAGCTAAAATGAATTTTACATTGATGTAAAGAATGGGAGATCATATGAGGGAGATAAGACAAAATATTCTAATAATTCTTTAGTGAAGGATGTTACAGATACTACACACAATCATGTTTTTAGGTTTAAAGTCATAGAAATAATAAGGGCTAATGGTAGGTTAGGTGACGTTTGCAATGAGACTGAGAACAGAGCGTTTTTCTGGATTCTGCATTTGCAGGCTGACAAGGAAGGGGGCTTAAATGATAAAGTCTCTTTAAGACCTAAAGAAAAAGCGACCTCACTTATCTCATTCCTGAAAGCTGTCATGTGATTTTATTCTTTCATATCATTGGTTTAGAATTTGATTGGTACTGGTATTTTAATAAGTTGTTTCGCACAATAATTTTATATGGTCTGATGAAGTAGAGTCTCTCTACAAAAGCGCTTACCATTATGTACAATTTTATTTTATTTTTGTTTATTAAAGTTTTATTGCCTTACTGCCAATACAGCACTTTTTGTTTTATCATATTATACTGCTTTGGTTTATGTGCTGTTGGATCCTCACTTGATATTTTGTTTTATTTTAAAAATGGAATATCCTTTATTGAAACACACAAACACGCAATCCTAGCTGAGTATAATGAAAAGCATCAAAAACATTCCTTATTTATACATAATCAGGTTGTTTGTAACAAGGGAGTGGTTATGGGGGGGTTGTTTATTTAAGAGCAATAAAAGCATTAAAATCATTCCTTTAGCCAAGTCCCCCTTCCCCCTTACCACCATAGTTTAATCTGAGATTGTGCTACCTAAAAACTGAAACTAAAAAGCTAAATTAAAATATAAGAACAACTTATTAACACTTTATATAGGCTAACCAACTAGTCCAAAACTTTACTAATTAAGAAACTAACAGAATGACTAACTAAATAATAAAAAGATCTATCATGAGACATCTACCAGAATAAATAATAATGAATATATACTAAACCACTTTTAACGAACATTGCATTCATATAAAATAAATACTTCATCAGGTTTGTGTGCCAAAAACAAATCATAATATGAATGAACACATGAAAATAAAAAAACGCTGCACCAAAAGTCCCAGCCAAATGTTTATTCACCACAGTTTTAGCGTTTTCATTCCAAAACACGGGAACTTCATCAGAAACTGTACCAGAGTAACTTCCTTCCTTTTAAAGACTCAGAAAGAGGCTCCATGCCTGGACCAGCAATATTTAAAGAAACACACACTCTTAAATACACACTTAAAAGTAGCTCTAGAAGTACACACTTAATACTTACATAAAATATACTTTCATAAAATGTGTTGCATAAAATAAATATATGTCAATAAATGTTCCTTCAAATAATTAAGCTATAAAATATGCAAATTTCAAAGCTTTCATAACAATAAAATGAAAAAAGTTGGTGGATGTCATAAAAAATTCTGTCATAAAATATACATATAAAAGTATTGAAAATTACAAATGTCCTTGCCCTTGCCACATTAAGACAGGCAATTAGATTTCATTTTCAAAATAGGCTTAATAGATATTAAATCCTTAATGCCTGGGATGGGTGGTAGCATTCAGTAAAATTTGCCAGTGGAGTTCTCTCTTTTCAACAAATGTTTCTCAGTCACCAATTCTCTCGAAGTATTCTACTTTCTCCAAAATAGTGAAAGAAAACTTTTTAAAGTCATCACATTGCAACAAATGTTTATAAAGGGCATTGAATTGATGTGCCTTACTGATTGCATATACATGCTGATAAATTATTGTCTTTAAAGGTCCAACAGTCTTCCCAACATAAAATGCTGGGCAAGATGAACAGAAGGCAATATATACAACCCTTTCTGTATTACAATCAAATCTGCTTTTGACTGTAATCAGTCTTGGAAAACCATGTACCTGGAAACTACTACATTCTAGAATGAATATACACTGCCTGCATGCTCCACACCATTTCATGCCCCAGTTTTTAGTAAATTTACCTTTGCAGCTTCCACTAAATTCAAATAATGTTTTGAAATTTTTGTTATTCTTAAAAACAAATCTGGGCTGCTCCCCCAGCCTGTTGGTTAACCCAAGACTTCCAAAGACAGTGCAACAATGACCCCTAATAGCATTCTTTAAAGAGTAAATTTCTCTACTGTATGGTAAAACCAGTGCCGTGAGTGGTCACAAGGACTCAAACTGACATTTTGCTCGTAGGTATTCTTTGTGCCCATCATATGTTTAGACTGTCTGATAATGGGACCATAGCGGGAATTTCGATGTTCCATAACAAATCGACAGATGTCATCTAACATATTTTGGGAGTAACCCCTATTTCTGAACATATCACAACATATGTTGGTCTCTATTTGAAATTGTGTGTCATAAGAAACAAATCTGCTGAGTCTAATTAATTGTTCCCTCACTAAATTCTTTTTTTGCCAGATGGGGTGTTGACTGTCAAAATGCAAATATGCATTTGAAAAGGTGTTCTTTCTAAATATGTTACATTCATACCTGTGGTACTCAGAGTTCTTGTATAACGTGATGTCAAGAAAGTCTATGGTCTGTTTGTCATACTGATGGGTGAATTCTAAGAAGTCAGTAGAGTGATTTAAGTAATCCATGAATGATTTTAACTCTTCTGAGTCACCCTTCCACAAAATAAAAATGTTGCCCGGGTACCTCAAATGAACTTCCAACTTGGAAGAAAAGGGTGAATTCAGAATCATGTAGGACAGTTAATTAGACTCCGCAAACTGGTTTCTGATGACACACAATTTCAAACAGAGGTCAACATATTGTGTGATATGTTCCGAAACAGGGGTTACCCCCAGAATGTGTTAGATGACATCTGTTGATTTGTTATGGAACATCAGAATTCCCACTATGGTCCCATCATCAGACAGTCTAAACATGTGACGGGCACAAAGAATACCTACGATCAAAATGTCAGTCTGAGTCCTGGTGACCACTCACGGGCACTGGTTTTACCATACAGTAGAGACATTTACTCTTTAAAGAATGCTATTAGTGGTCATTGTTGTACTGTCTTTGGAAGTCTTGGGTTAGCCAACAGGCTGGGGGAGCAGCCCAGATTTGTTTTTAAGAATAACAAAAACTTCAAAACATCCTACATCCCTGGACCAGCTGATAGTTTATTTTTAGCTAAGTTCTCTCTGGAAGGCATTATTACTCCCAACACTCCTGTACAGCTGCCACATATTCACAAACCTAAATTCTACACTTATTTCCAAGCTTGAAACTACCTATAATAAGATCGCCAGATTTGCAGCTAACCAAACCTACAAGTCACACAACTGCTTAGCAATACAACAACTAGACTGGCTAGAATTCCCTCAGCTGCTCCAATTATACCAACTACAAATCATCCACTCTATCCTCTATCTGCCCTCCTTCTGCCCCAGCCTCTCCACTATCATATCCAAATATTCCCCTGCTAGGATGCTACACAGCTCAAATCAAGAATTATTAGACATCTACAAACCCAAAACCAAAATAGGCTCCTTTCTCTATAACTATAACCCAGCTATATCCTGGAACCAACTCCTCTTGGAAATAAAATCCCTACAGCATAGCAAAAGTTTCAAATTAGCCACAAGGAAATGCCTAAAAACAAAATGGTCTTGCCACTGTGGCCAACCACCCTGAAACCACCGTCCTTTCTCCTATTTCACCACCTCACTCTTAATGTATCTCTAATACTATTCCCCTGCCTCTTCTACCTCTTCCCTTCCTCTGTCTCCACCACTCTTAATTCTTACAGTCTCAAAACAACCTACCTGTCTAGTCTGTCTCCTATACTCTACCTCCCCTACATCTCCTACTAGCCATTCCTACCTTTCTTGTTTCCAAACTCCTATACAACTAGATCCTACCCACTTTAAATAAGCATCTGCCTATTAACTCATTTTGCTCTAAGCAGCTAAAATAATATTGTAACTAGTCACATTTTCTTCTGCTAATTGTTTAAAACATTGTCTGTAACAACTCACATACTTGTCTGCCAATTGTTAATACTCTGTATAATTGAATTGCCTGAGGAGCTTTTTTCTCTGCAGGTCTCTGCCTGTAAGATCCTATAGCTGATTGTTACTACTATGTTACTAAAGTTTAATAAATTGTTTTCTAGTCCAGAGGAGCTTTTCTCCCCGGGTCTCGGCTGAAAATGAGCCAAAAGCTCAGCTAGACTAACCCGGTTTACAAATGTAAAAATAAATAAATAAATAAATAAAATAAAATCAAGAAAAAAAAGCTGTATACTAGAAAGGTCTTATCACTAAGCTGTAAACCATCACACTCTCAGTGTGCAACCAAAAAGCTGTGTTGCTCTGTACTCTGTTGTTTATGAAATAAAAGTCTGACTGTTCATGAGAAAAAGATTATTTTTAAGTTTTCCATTCATTTCTATCAGTGCTATCATAAACTGATGCATAACTGAAGCCCAAAACATCCTACCTACATTCTTATAACAGTTAGAGGCCTTGGGCCTACACAGTGCATACCAGGCTTTATTGTTTCTTATTTTGGACTTCAGCTTCAGACTTCAGAGCTACAGTGCAAACACCAGGTCACACTCTTCTTTGCTCTGCATTCCGTTTGTGGGTGAAGTAAACATTTTTGTCATGGAGTTCCTCTTATTCAAAAGCTAGGTCCAAACAACAGCAGAACCTATTGCTTCCAGTTGACCATCAAAGCCTTAGAGCCGTATAACCAATATACACTATCTTATTCATTCATCTGCATCATTTCCTTTTTATATAACCAAGACAAATACTGATATAATCAATAACCAGCAGTTAAGATAAATAACAAGTAATCTAAGTGACAATGAAGAAAACAACAGCCAAGGTAAAATCAGGATTTCAGAATGAGCCAACCAACAGTTAAAATAAATAACATGCTAGATGATCAGCAGCTAAGAAATATTTTCTACTGGATAACAACTGCAAAACATAATTGAAATTCAAAACTCCCTTCCTACATGCTTACACCAGTTATTGGCCTCAGGCCTACGCAGCACACAACAGGTGTTATTGTTCCTTATTTTACCCTCAAGACCAAATTGCACTACGTTATTCATTCATTGTCATTTTTTATGTTATATATAACCAGCAGCTGTAATAAACAATAACCATCAGTTCAACTAAATAAGTAAGCCAAATGGCAGTGAAGAAAAGTAAAAGCAAGGATAAAATCAAAACCTCAAACTGAGCCAACTAGCAGTAAAGAAAAACTGCTAAATGCTGTGTTGTAGTGTAAACACATACCTAGAGCAAAACAATACACACAAGCAGTGTTTAGTAATACAATTTAATAAAACTAAGGTTAAGCACTTTTGTCTCACAAATAAAATATACAGAGACTTCTTCAGAATAATTACCTATTAACTGATTTTGGTTTAAATAAAATCATTATCTGATCATATAATTATCAATCGCCACTCAAAATTCATTAACCATAATAACATCAAAATCAAATTGAGAGCATTCCCCTGAAAGCTGATCCTGCAGTCAGGGATCCGAGGACCCATGTAGTCAATGAACTGCCCTTTGATAAAAAAATGTCCACTGTTATAAGGAAATCCCTTTTCATTGCAAAGCTTATATCTAAAGGTATGGCATCCAGGTTAAAGGATGTAACCATTCCACTGCACTCATCTCTCATTAGGCCATTCATTCCTGGAGATTCATTAAGAAATGTGTAGATATAGCTCTAAGCCTAGATGCTCAGACATATTTGCACAGCATACAGCAGTACTTATCAAATATGCCATATGCTACTCAATCCTACAAGTCGAGCACCTCTTCATGGCCAGAACACCTACTGGTGGACACTTTATTTTATTTGTTTTAAATTATTTAGCTAGGATAGAACACTGATCCCACTGGACCTATTTCAGTCTCAGCCCAGAGTAAACACAATACATATATGACATTATGTACTGAGTGAATGACAGAATTCAATATGTACATTTATTATTTGCAAAGTGAATATCATAGTTGGCTTAAGGATATAAATACAATAGATAAATGACATATACAGTGTGACTGACAAAACACAATATATACATGCATTCTATATGGAGTGGAAATGAGAGCTGATACTATGAAAGAATGTGCTGAGGTGCAGATAGGCCTGAGCACACAGTATTAACAACAGGTTGCAAATAAGCATAACCTCAGTTGGTGAGCACTCACGGAGGGCATAATACAAGGCAAGGGCAACTTGAAGTCCATAACTAAGAGGGAGAGGCACTTAATGAGATGCATGTATAAACCGATTACTGTACAAACACCACTAAGTAGAATTATTGATAACTATAGAAGTTATCTTGGCCACTCATGGACACATCTACATGATTTAACAAATGACATTGATAAAAGGAGATTGAAAAAATGACATGTTGTAAAAGGAGATGAGAGGGGCACAGCTACACTGTAATAAATGGAGTGAAGTTCATAAACAACAGGTAAAGCTGAGAGGTTAGATAACAGTTGCCAAGGAAAGTATCTGAAGTAGAGGACATTGCATACACTGCTGGTAGTGCACAGTCATGGAATTTCACTGGCATTGTCATACATAGTGTGAAAGTAAATAAAGGCAATAATTCACGTAAAAATAATTTAACTTTGAATGCTCATACAGGTCAAAGACCTTTAGCCCTTTTCTTGCCTTATATGTATTAAGGAAACAATGATTAAATTATAATGGCAATGTACATACTTAAAAATGGAGACTTTTTAAGAAAGATCATACATACCTGTAAAATCATTCCACTAATAGCAACAATTGAGGAAACAATCAGTTCTGCTAGCAGCCTGCATGTTGTGAATGGGACTGTTCATACAAGGCATGTATTTATGTACTGCAATCCAGAAGGACCTGGCACATGTACAGAACTGTCACTTTGATAGAAGAGTTAGCTGCTATCCATAGTTACATATGTTTAACTATAACAGATGTGAGATGCATTAACTGCAAAATCAGGGGTATGGTTGTGTGAAATATACTAGCATGCACATTAGATCAGTGATATACAGTAACATGCACATTAATCAAGGCAAAACATTTGTGTAGTCACTCCCATGATGTGTATAGGAATGTCAGTACATACCTATGCATATGGTGTACACATGTGAAAGGAAGGCCACACACACATGCACACACACACATATTATATATATATATATATATATATATATATATATATATATATATATATATATATATACACACACACACACACACACACACACACACACACACACACACACACACACACACACACACAGATATATATAGATAGACAGAAATAGATATACACACACACACATATATAAGTGCAGCACATGTTCAGGTGAAAAGGAATGTGTCTTGACAAGCAGACAAAGCAGCAATATGTTCATTTCAAGTAATTACATACTGCTTAGAAAGCTCATATACCTTTTCATTCATGGGCATAGTGGTAGCGTGAGTGATTTCTAGATGTTTCATATTATGTTGTCTTGACCATGTATATGACATATATATATATATATATATATATATATATATATATATATATATAGCTTGACATGTCCAGCTTTACTCCATTGCATATTGCTTACTCAGAGGCGATTTCTACCTAACATACAAAGCTATGTCAAACCCAGAGCTGCTGGACATGCTCCACTTAAAGAAATCCCAATCCCTCCGAGCTACATGCTGTAGGGACATAAACCTTGTCAACACAATAAACAGAACATGCTGGAGGGATAGATTCCTGCCACAGAGACTTCCCATACTCTGGAACAGACTACCTATCTATGTCAAACATAGCTCCTTATTACCCCCTTCAAGAAAAATCTTGATTGGATGGGAAATAGGAAATTCACCCCGGGGATCACTTCTGTGGCTCTGCTCGACAGGGGCACAAGAAAATAATTTTCTTGGGTGGTGAAAGCCAGGGTACCTCTTTGGCTAGGCTTATATAGCCCTAGGACCAATAGCCTAGTACCTACCTATGAACCTATGAACCCATGTATATGACAGATGATAATCACAGCTGTCAAACAGTGGAGAGGCAATCAAGCATTCTTGACTGATCAGTTCAGGATCATTGTATGCAAATCTTCATTAGTTAGTGTGTCTTTGTTCATAGATTCATAGGTTCATAGGTGTGTAGTAGGCTAATGGCCCTGGAGCCTTTACAAGCCTAGCCCATATGACTACACTGGCATCATGCCATCCGACCTTAGTTTCCAGTGCCTCTGTTGAGTAGAGCCACTGGAGTGATCCCCGGGGTGAATTTTCTATTTCCCATCCACTCATCAAGATTTCTCTTGAAGAGGGCCAGTGAGGTGCTCTGTTTGATTTGGATGGGAAGTCTCTTCCATAGCATAGGCAGTCTCTAGGTTATGAACCTGTCCCTCCAGCAAGTTATGTTGATTGTGGTAGTGAGGTTGAGGTCTCTGGAGTGTATGGTGCGGAGGGATTGGGATTTCTTTAGATGTAGCATTTCTAACAGAGCTGGGTCAGACATGGCTTTGTAAGTCAAGCAGAGATCCCCTCTAAGTAGGCGATATGAGACAGAATAGTTTGAGTTTTTTGAGTCTGTCCATATAGGACAAGTGTTTAAGGCCTAGGATCCTCTTTGTGAGGTACTTTTGCAGCCTCTCCAGTTGCTGCAGGTGTCTAGTGAGGTACATGCCAAATGGGGCATTGTACTCGATGATTGGCCTAATGAGGGAAGAGTAGAGGGAGATAATGACCTCTTTCTTCCTGAATGCAAAACCCTTAGTAATGAGATATGCCACATAGAAGAACTTTCTGACCACAGTGGCAATGTGCTGGTCAAAAGAGACGTTGCTGTCAACCTGTGTTCCCAGATCTCTTATAACACCCGTTGTGATCAGCAGACTACCATCGATGTGGTGGTTCATGGGAACTGGGGTTTTCCCAAAGGGGATAATGACACATTTTTTGGCATTGAGCTTAAGGCCATGGTTCTGACACCAATCATTGGTCTCAGTGATGCCGTTCTGATGGATGTCAACATCACTTGGGGAGTTAATAACGGCTCACAACTTGCAATCATCTGCAATCATTTTCAGCCAGAGTCCCTTTGTGTTGTACTGGACTTCTGAGAAGTAGATACCAAACAGGAGAGGACCCAGGACAGATCCCTGTGGGACTCCACTCGTGACTGGTCGGCAGTCTGACTTGGAGTCAGCTATTTTCACACTGGTTTCTATCTGTGAGCCAGTTTGTAACCCACCTAGTGATATAGGGGTTGATGCCTAGCTTAGTGAGTTTTTCTATGATTCCTGAGTGGGGAATGGTATCAAAGGCCTTGGCCAATTCAAGGTAGGCTATATGAACCATGTTGTCTTCATCTACAGCTCTGGTGACTGTCTCAAAAAAGTCGACCAAGTTGAGCAGGCATGAACTACCCTTCACAAAACCAAACTGTGTGGGATCCAGAGTTTGGAGATTCCCTATATCCTTGTTTATTAGGTCCATGATGATGTGTTCCATAGCTTTGCATATTAGACTTGTCAAGCTAATAGGGCTATAGGTATACTAAAGATATGCCACGGCAGTTCAGAACCGGAAAAACATGTAATAAACAACTCGGTAGAAAATGAAAATAAATTTAATAAGACACCTTTCATTCATACCATATAACTAACTTCATCAGATAAGACACATAGAAAAGTAATTCACTTATATAACAAAGTCTACATCACATGACCATTCAAACCCTCCAGTTCTAATTCAAGCAAAATTGATAGTCATTAATTTACAGTTAACAATCATGAATACATAACGTGCATCACCATCATATAAAACCACATTCGTCATATAAAATACAATATCATAAAAATATTAATTATTATATTATATGAAATTTATAAAAAATATTAAAAATGCTTCTTTATATAAAATTTTTACTTAGTTCATATTCTACTGTATATACCCTACCACTACCCTTAGCAATTAAAATTCAATAAGTATTTAATAACCTTTTAAATATATAATACTAAGATAATTTTCATTAATAATATTTCATAATCACAATTCATATGTCTGATATTAATTGCAATAAATTTCTCAATTTTAATAATGATATAATAGAACACATATCATTGAGGCCTGGAGGGTTATATGTATACAGTCGTACTTGCCATAATAATTCTAAGATTTCCAGCTGTAATGATAATGGCCCTCCTTTCGGATTATCCTCGATTTGTCCTATGACAAAGAATTTAAACCAGTGTTGCAAATGCATACCTGTGTGTTTTGCTAATGCACTCTGTTTTATGTTTCCTCATGCTATATATGTTCATAAATTCTATCCCTAAGGCATTGATCTGTTTTACTGATGTAATATGCATCACATACTTGGCATACTGCTGCATAAACAATCATCTTTGAATTACAGTTGCATTTTCCAAAAATGCAATCTGTCGTTAATTGAATTCATGTGTGAAACACAAAAATTCTGTCATGTCATTAAAATACTTTACTAAATCACTAGCTATTATCCCTTGATCAAAATAAATATATCGTCCAGGTATCTAGTATAAAAAGCAATTTTACTCATGACTTCCTCATTCCCAAAAATAAACTAGTGCTCCCAGTAAGACAATACCAGATTTGCAAAAGCTGATCCGCATGGTGATCCCATGGCAACTCCCCTAGTTTGCACATAGTACCTCCCTTTAAAATAAATATAGTTGTCGGATAATACTATCTCTAATAGTTCCTCTACCAAAGATATCTCGTCAATGTGGGTGCTTTTTTACGTAATATATAACTCACCCACTCAATTCCCAGTTGGTGTGGGATAGATGTGTATAATTCCTTCACATCCACATTAAGAAAGTTATAATTCTCCTTGTATGTTAATTGGTCAATATTACGTAAAAGAGTCCAGGAGTCATGTAATTATACATACTTGCATCTATTCTACCTGCTATAAACATGTAATTTAGGTAGATTTAGGTTGATTTTAGGGAATGAGGAAGTCATGAGTAAAATTGCTTTTTATACTAGTTACCTGGACGATATATTTATTTTGATCAAGGGAGAAGAATTAATAGCTAGTGATTTAGTAAAGTATTTTAATGACACAACAGAATTTTTCTTTCACACATGAATTCAATGAACGACAGATTGCATTTTTGAATGTCTGTTTGAGTAAAAACATAGGGGAGAACAGGTATGAGGCTAAAATATTCAGGAAGGCTACTTATTCAAATGCTTTCCTGCATTATACTAGTGCCCACCCCTTTAAAACAGAAAAAAATCTGTTGTTAAAGGACAACTGGTGTGGGCAGCACGAATGATCATGTGAGTAGAGGATTTTGATAGTGAATGTGAAAATTTGAAACAAATGTTTTTAGGGAGGATTTTGATAGTGAATGTGAAAATTTGAACCAAATGTTTTTAGGGAGGGCCTAGCAAAACACACAGGTATGCATTTGCAACATTGGTTTCAATTCGTTGTCATAGGACAAATAGAGGATAATCCAAGAGGAGGGCCATTATCATTACAGTTGGAAAGGTTAGAATTATTATGGCAAGTACGACTGTATGCATATAACCCTCCAGGCCTCAATGATATGTGTTCTATTATGTCATTATTAAAATTGAGAAATTTATTGCGATGAAAATCAGACATATGAATTGTGATTATGAAATATTATTAATGAAAATTATCTTAATATTATGTATTTAAAAGGTTATTAAATACTTATTGAATTTTAATTGCTAAGGGTAGTGGTAGGGTATATACAGTAGCATATGAACTAAGTAAAAATTTTATATAAAGAAAAATATTTGATAATTTGTATAAAGTTCATATAATATAATAATTAATATTTATATTATATTGTATTTATATGAAGAATGTGGTTTTATATGATGGTGATGCACATGTTATGTATTCATGATTGTTAACTGTAAATTAATGGCTATCAATTTTGTTTGAATTAGAATTGGAGGGTTTGAATGGTCATGTGATGTAGACTTTGTTATATAAGTGAATTACTTTTCTATGTGTCTTATCTGATGAAGTTCGTTATATGGTATGAATGAAAGGTGCCTTATTAAATTTATTTTCATTTTCTACCAAGTTGTTTATTGCATTGTTTTCCGGTTCTGAACTGCCGTGGCATATCTTTAGTATACTTAGTTTGTGTTTGTGTCTACATTTTCTTACTGGTTTTGTTGGACGGCTATGGCAGCTTCAGGATTGGACTCCATTCCAGATTTATTTTCCTTGTCAGATGTGGAAGTTAATGCAGTTGGCAATTTAACTCTACTGGTACAAGCGCTAACTCAGCAAGTGGATTCCCTCAATAAAAAAGTGGACAGTTTGAGTGTAGGACATCCCACGTCTCAAACACCATTTAATTCCAGACAGCGGAATGCAGGCAATGTGCAAATACCTACAGGAGAGAACAATTTGCCCTTGGGTCAAACGGAATCAAGAATGGAACCATTAACATATGCAGTAGCAGCTTCAGCAGCAGTGTTTCGAAGTGGTAATAACAGTTCTAATAACAGTTCTAGTAGCAGGAGTATCTCATTTAAAGACTGGTTAGATGCTCCGGTTTCTTTTACTAATGACATTATGGACCAATCTGGTAGTAATATTAACCCTCCTAAATCTAATATTGTGGAATTATTAAATAATCTGGATCAGAATGCATTAAAGTATAAAAAGCTAAGATTGGAAGTGGAATACTTCCGAGAATGCATTAAATTGGAAATGATACCTAAGGGTCTTGGGTACTGGCAATACCCAACAGGGCTTATAGCCTAATCGCCCTTTCATGTGGAGCTCATGAAACTTGTTAACCAACAAGGACTGCAGTTTTTGGATTTACTCTGCAAACATTATACCTTACAAGTGGAGGAAATAGCAATGGCTGCAGCTAAACTGGATGAGCAAATTAAAGCTCATCCGGATTTTCAAAGGTATCAGTTTGAGTATGGGAGAATTTTTTCTAGTGTGGATGTGTACTTGGCAAAAAATAAAATGGTTAAACTAAAGAAAATAGATAGAGATCATGACCAATATAAAAAAGGTACTGTGCCCCCCCCTCTGCCTAAATCACAAGCTTAGTTTATTCGGGGAAGGAATGTGAACTCTCAAACGGAAATGACCAGGTCGAGTGAAGACAATGGGCAGGAGTTACAGGGGGCTGATGCTGAACAGCAACAACAGATTGATTCACTGGGTAGTAATACTACTGTAGATAATACGGAAATAAGAAGCAAACGGTTGATACAGCAAGGGAACCTACAGCGAAATTACCAACAAGGTCATGCACAGAATAATCCGGGTCCTTCCTCTTCAAATTTTCACAGACCAAATCAACAAATGAAAAGGAATGGTCGGAAGAAGAATGGGAAATGGAGGTAAATGACAGTAGGCAGGACAACTTGAATTGTAATGTGACAATTGTTTATAACACTGATAATGATTTCTTTGTGTACAATTATTATTCTTTTTCCATTTCTGTGGAATTGGTGAATGTTTTATCATGGGGCTTGACCTTTGTTCCTTCTAATAAGATTGACATTCTAAACTTATTTTGGAACTTAAAATGTTTGTTCGTAAATTGAACTTGAAGGTGTTGCTAGGGGAATGTAACCCTGACACTAGGCAGTTTATTATTCCTAGTATGTTTAACCCACCTTTGCATCAATTGTTATACACATTTGAACGATTTTGTGAATTAGACTTTAGAATGATGTGTAATAATATTGGCGGGTATCCTACTAAAAGAGGAGGTAGAAGTAATTTAACTGAGGACCAGTGGGAATTATTAAACATGTTGAAATCAGCCCTGGTTCGTATCATGAAACCAGATAAGGGTGGTGGATTGGTACTCATGGACATTATTGACTATGATAAACAAATGGAAAGCATACTTAGTACTGATTCATATGTAGAGGCTTCTCTGAACCAATTAAATATAGCTAATGAGCGAATAAAAAATCTGCCTAAATGACATGTATATAGAAGGTAGAATAGATGCAAGTATGTATAATTACATGCAAATATTAAAACCTATAACACCAACAATATTCGGAGTACCCAAAATCCATAAAGATGTTTAGAATCCACCATTTAGACCTATTGTTGATGGTCGTAATTCGGCAACATATACATGCGCTAAAGTAATAGACACTATTCTCAAGAAATATGTAAATAGTGAGGCATGCATATGTAAGGACTCCTGGACCTTTTTACGTAACATTGACCAATTAACATACAAGGAGAATTATAACTTTCTTACGGTGGATGTGAAGGAATTATACATATCTATCCCACACCAGCTGGGAATTGAGTGGGTGAGTTATATGTTACGTAAAAAAGCACCCACATTGACGAGATATCTTTGGTAGAGGAACTGTTAGACAAAGTATTATCCTACAACTATATTTATTTTAAAGGGAGGTACTATGTGCAAACTAGGGGAGTCGCCATGGGATCACCATGCGGATCAGCTTTTGCAAATCTGGTAATGTCTTACTGGGAGCACCAGTTTATTTTTGGGAATGAGGAAGTCATGAGTAAAATTGCTTTTTATACTAGATACCTGGACGATATATTTATTTTGCTCAAGGGATAATAGCTAGTGATTTAGTAAAGTATTTTAATGACATGACAGAATTTTTGTCTTTCACACATAAATTCAGTGAACGACAGATTGCATTTTTGGATGTCTGTTTGAGTAGAAACATGGGGGAGAATAGGTATGAGGCTAAAATATTCAGGAAGGCTACTTATTGAAATACCTTCCTGCATTATATTAGTGCTAACCCCTTCCAACAGAAAAAAATTTGTCGTTAAAGGACAATTGGTGCTGGTAGCAAGAATGATCACGTCAGTAGAGGATTTTGATTGTGAATGTGAAAATTTGAAACAAATGTTTTTTGGGAGGGCCTCCCCTTTATTGCTATTAGAAGAGCTGATTGATGAAGTGAAATGTAAGAGAATGAGCAGAATATATAAACCAATTTTGAATGGAGGGGCAAATGGCCCACTAAATGAGCCGGCTTATAGTATGGAGACTGTTGAATTAGAAGTTGATAACCAAACCAGCAGCAATACTGGCTATCAGTTGGGATACGTTATAACATTCAGCTTGAACCTTCCACTTATAAAAGAAATTATGATGAAAAACTGGAATATTTTCTTGGATGATGGTGAACTAATGGCGAGGGTAGGGTCTTCTCCTAAATTCATATTAAAAAGAGGTAGCACTTTTAGGACACTGTTGGAAGGTAAAAAATGAATAGGTAGTAAAGGAATGAAACAATGTGGAATGTGTCCATATTGTAAATATATTCAGGAGGGTACTAGTATAATGTTAAACGGAATAAAGGTTTTTTTGTAGAACAAAATGCAACTGTAATTCAAAGATGATTGTGTATGCAGCAGTATGCCAAGTATGTGATGCATATTACATCGGTAAAACAGATCAACGCCTTAGGGATAGAATTTATGAACACATATAGCATGAGGAAACATAAAACAGAGTGCATTAGCAAAACACACAGGTATGCATTTGCAAAATTGGTTTAAATTCTTTGTCACAGGACAAATAGAGGATAATCCGAGAGGAGGGTCATTATCATTACAGTTAGAAAGGCTAGAATTATTATGGCAAGTACGACGCTATGTGTATAACCCTCCAGGCCTCAATGATGTGTTCTATTATGTCATTATTAAAATTGAGAAATTTATTGCGATGAATATCAGACATATGAATTGTAATTAGTAAATATTATTAATTAAAATTATCTTAGTATTATGTATTTAAAAGGTTATTAAATACTTACTGAATTTTAATTGCTAAGGGAGTGGTAGGGTATATACAGTAGAATATGAACTAAGTAAAAATTTTATATAAAGAAAATTTTTTAATTTTTATAAATTTCATATAATATAATAATATTTATATTATATTGTATTTTATATGAAGAATGTGGTTTTATATGATGGTGATGCACATGTTCTGTATTCATGATTGTTAAATGTAAATTAATGGCTATCAATTTTGTTTGAATTAGAATTGGAGGGTTTGAATGGTCATGTGATGTAGACTTTGTTATATAAGTGAATTGCTTTTCTATGGGTCTTATCTGATGAAGTTCGTTATATGGTATGAACGAAAGGTGCCTTATTAAATTTATTTTCATTTTCTACCGAGTTGTTTATTACACTGTTTTCCGGTTATGGACTGCTGTGGCATATCTTTAGTATACTTAGTTTGTGTTTGTGTTTACATTTTCTTAATGGGGTGACAGGTCCACAGGGTCTGTAGTCACTCCTCCTTTGTGGAGAGGGATGACTATAGCAGTGCACCATTCTGTAGGGACAAAGCTTGAGGTGAGGTTGTGAATGAACAGGGCACACAGGTGAGGTGCCAGTTCACTCTCTTCGTGTAGAACACAGCCAGGGATATTGTCAGGTCCCATAGATGCTGTATTCTTGGCTTTGGACAGTGCTGTTTTAACCTGTGCAGCAGTAATACTGGGTGCCTGGCAATCTACTGGTATTGTGATGGGTCCTTTGGGGGGGAGGGATAAAGTTGCCACCAAATATTTCAGCCAGTATATTGGCAATATCATTTGGCTCAGTACAGGAGGTACCATTGTGCATTAACTCAGAGCAAATCTGGGTATTGCCATGGAGGTTCTTTACATAACTATAGAAGACCTTGTCATTGTCTTTACTATCTGCTGCAAGTCTGTTTTCATAGCTAGCTTTAGAGGTTTTGATGAGGGATCTCAGCTTTTTGTTGAGGCTGATAAGGGAGTTTTTCCAGTCTTGGGACTTCACCTTATTCCACATCAGTTTCCTACTTATGTTGTACAGTTTGTTTATGGCAGGGGACCACCAGATTGGCTTCCTTTTTTTGGAGGAGAGCGTCTTGGTTCTATTGGGTATGGCGAGATCCATGCATTTGTGCACGTGTTCGTACAGTGCATTGGTTTATGATTCGGCGGTCATGCAACTATTCTCTATTTGCATGGGTGCCGTGAAGTTAGTCACCTCTGTTCTTAGGATCCCAAACTTAGCTTTGGAGAAGTTTTTCATGGTGGTTACCTTTGCAGGGGGGGTGGGAGAGTTGTGGATTTCCAAGGTGATTAGATTGTGGTCAGATATAACCAGGGAGGAGTTGACTATTGGTGTAGAGTGACGGTCGCCCATGTTAGTAATGACCAGGCCAAGGATGTTGCTACCTCTAGTGGGGGTAAGAATGAGCTGGTCCAGGGCATTGGAATTAATGAATTCCAGGAAACGCTGGGCAAGTGTATTGGTACATAAGTAGTTTTCCCAGTTAATGGAGGGGTAGTTGAAGTTGCCCAGTATGAGTATGTTAGGTTGGACCCTAATATTCTCCAGGGTGCTTAGGAACGTGGAGGGAATGTCTTGGGGCATGGTTGGGGACCTATAACAGGCTATGACCTGATTCACTGTCTTACCTAATGTTAGCTGCACCTGAAGTACCTCTGATGCATTTTGTTGGGCTACCAGTCTGAAGGTGTGGGCATCCTTTATGAATATGGAAACACCATCACCTTTGGAGCTTCGGTCCATGTTTTGGGGCCGAAAGGTGTGGAATGAGATATAGCCTGGTAATGCAGTGTCGCTTTCTTCTGCCTTGAACCAGGTCTCCGTTACAACACAAATGACGATGTTCTCCATTTTAAGGAGTGCTTCGAGTGAGTGCATTTTGAAATTTAGACTTCTAACATTGGGCAGCATGACCCTCAGATTGCATTTGTTTGTAGCTGTTATGGTGGTAATTTGGTCTTTAGAACACCACCTAAAAAAGGCACTATAGGGGTGACAAGAGCCTTGGCCAGTATCCAGAAGCCCAGGGGTGACAGATGCAGGCCATCTCTGGCAAAGCATCGAGGTCTGTCAGTCATGTCATCCCAGGCAGATAGATACTGGATCCCCTTAGAATGACACCAGATACTTAGCCAGTTGTTGAAATCAATCATTTTCTGCTTGTACTGTGGTATCATTCTGGGTGATGATAGGATGCTGCTCAGGGCTAGGGTCGTACCCGCCTGGGCTACATAATCCAAAAGCTCCTCCATGTCTCTTTTCATGTAGTCCAGGGAAGTATGTCTCAGGTCATGCACACCCACATGTACAATGAGAGTCATATTTGTACCTGTTGTTGAGAGACCTGAGTGCGTGCGTTATATGGTGAATCCTGGCAGCTGACTGTTACTTTCTCCTTATTCAACCTAGTGAGTGGGACATCAGTGTGCCTCACTATCGAGTCACCTATGACTAGTGTGCTGGGCATGCTGTTTTGCCTTAGGGGCTTTGGCTGAGTGGCACACTGTTTAGGAGAGTTATGTGTTTCATGATTAGTGTTGTGTTGTGGTGGTCAAGTGCGTTTCTACCTTGGAGGTCTCTGCTGTATCAGTAGATTTTTATTGAGAGCCTCTGTGAAGGCGGGTGTGTGGTTTGTGTTTTTATGTGAAAACAGTGCTGGTATGTGTTCTGGAGGGCTATATGTTCAATGTGGTGTGGTGCAAGTGTTGACCTCTTGACCAGCTATTCCGGTCTTGGCTGGAGAGTGTGTGGCTTCCAGTTTGGATATATAAGTGCATCTCTCGCAAGTCTGAGTGTTGGGAGGTAAGAGGAGAGGGTTGTCGGTGTACATGAGGCAGTTGCTACATTACCTCAGGATGCCCAGGTTCACCAGGTTAACAGGAGAAAGCACAGGGAACTGACCTTTACACACGTCTGGAGGAGTGGGCATTAATAATAAGTACTGGAGCTGTTTCCTTGTAGAACATTTAGAGCTGGTAGCACTTTTGTGTGCTACAATAATTGCTACATGAAGTCTGGTATGATAAAGTGCTAGACTAATAAGTTAGTAAAGGTGCAGGAGAGGAGAGAACTAGCAGATCTAAATAAAAAATTGAAGAACAGACTTTGACACCTCTCAGAAGCTTACAAACAGTCCTGGATACAGCAAATCTGTATCTGTATTAGACTAGTTACAGGAAAGGTGGAAAACAAGTGCAACGTGGGTTTTTAAACCACAAAGTTGAAAGAGATGGAAAAACTCCCCCAATAAACTACAAATTCTGGGCCAGAAACCACTCCTCCTGTGGTAGATAGGCTACCTAGTGCTTACCACTCTCACTGATAGGCTAGAAGGCTTCTCTCCAACACAGAAAGGCTTGGGGGCTCAGAAGCTTACATACAGTCCTGGATACAGTAAATCTGTATCTGGACTAAACTAGTTAGAGGAAAGGTGGGAAAAGTGCAAACGCTGGCTTTTAGACCAGAAAGTTGAAGGAGATGGAAAAAACTGCCCAAATGGCCAATAAACTACAATTTCTGGGTCAGAAACTGCTCCTGTTGTGGTAGATCAGTGACCTAGTGCTTACAACTCCCACTGACAAGCTAGAAGGCTTCCCTCAGACACAGAGAGGCTTAGGGGGCTCAGAAGCTTACAAACAATCTTGGATATGGGAAATCTGTATCTGGACTAGACTAGTTATAGGAAAGGTGGGAAAAGTGCAAACGCTGACTTTTAAACCAGAAAGTTGAAGGAGATGGAAAAAAGTGCTCAAACAGCCAATAAACTACAATTTCTGTGCTAGAAACCACTCCTCTTGTGGTAGATAGGCTACCTAGTGCTTATCACTCCCACTGACAAGATAGAAGGCTTCCCTCAACACAGAAAGGCTTGGGGAGCTCAGAAGCTTACATGCAGTCCTGGATACAGCAAATCTATATTTGGACTTGACTTGTTACAGGAAAGGTGGGAAAAGTGAAAACGTGAGTTTTTAGACCAGAAAGTTGAAGGAGATGGAAAACGCTGCCCAAACAGCCAATAAACTACAATTCCTGGGCCAGAAACCACTCCTCTTGTGGTAGATAGGTTACCTAGTGCTCAACACTCCCACTGACAAGCTAGAAGGCTTCCCTCAGACACAGAGAGGCTTGGGGGGCTCAGAAGCTTACAAACCGTCTTGGATACAGAAAATCTGTATCTGGACTAGACTAGTTATAGGAAAGGTGGGAAACAAGCGCAAATGCAGGCTTTTAAACCAGAAAGTAGAAGGAGATGGAAAAAAGTGCTCAAACAGCCAATAAACTACAATTTCTGTGCTAGAAACCACTCCTCTTGTGGTAGATAGGCTACCTAGTGCTTATCACTCCCACTGACAAGCTAGAAGGCTTCCCTCAACACAGAAAGGCTTGGGGAGCTCAGAAGCTTACATGCAGTCCTGGATACAGCAAATCTATATTTGGACTTGACTTGTTACAGGAAAGGTGGGAAAAGTGCAAACGCGAGTTTTTAGACCAGAAAGTTGAAGGAGATGGAAAACACTGCCCAAACAGCCAATAAACTACAATTCCTGGGCCAGAAACCACTCCTCTTGTGGTAGATAGGTTACCTAGTGCTCAACACTCCCACTGACAAGCTAGAAGGCTTCCCTCAGACACAGAGAGGCTTGGGGGGCTCAGAAGCTTACAAACCGTCTTGGATACAGAAAATCTGTATCTGGACTAGACTAGTTATAGGAAAGGTGGGAAACAAGCGCAAATGCAGGCTTTTAAACCAGAAAGTAGAAGGAGATAGAAAAAAGTGCTCAAACAGCCAATAAACTACAATTTCTGTACTAGAAACCACTCCTCTTGTGGTAGATAGGCTACCTAGTGCTTATCACTCCCACTGACAAGCTAGAAGGCTTCCCTCAACACAGAAAGGCTTGGGGAGCTCAGAAGCTTACATGCAGTCCTGGATACAGCAAATCTATATTTGGACTTGACTTGTTACAGGAAAGGTGGGAAAAGTGCAAACGCGAGTTTTTAGACCAGAAAGTTGAAGGAGATGGAAAACACTGCCCAAACGGCCAATAAACTACAATTCCTGGGCCAGAAACCACTCCTCTTGTGGTAGATAGGTTACCTAGTGCTCATCACTCCCACTGACAAGCTAGAAGGCTTCCCTCAGACACAGAGAGGCTTGGGGGGCTCAGAAGCTTACAAACAGTCATGGATACAGCAAATCTGTATCTGGACTAGACTAGTTATAGGAAAGGTGGGAAACAAGCGCAAATGCAAGCTTTTAAACCAGAAAGTTAAAGGAGATGGAGCAAAGTGCTCAAACGGCCAATAAACTACAATTTCTGTGCTAGAAACCACTCCTCTTGTGGTAGATAGGCTACCTAGTGCTTATCACTCCCACTGACAAGCTGCAAGGCTTCCCTCAACACAGAAAGGCTTGGGGGGCTCAGAAGCTTACATACAGTCCTGGATAAAGCAAATCTATATTTGGACTTGACTTGTTACAGGAAAGGTGGGAAAAGTGCAAATGCGGGTTTTTAGATCAGAAAGTTGAAGGAGATGGAAAACACTGCCCAAACGGCCAATAAACTACAATTCCTGGGCCAGAAACCACTCCTTTTGTGGTAGATAGGTTATCTAGTGCTCATCACTCCCACGGACAAGCTAGAAGGCTTCCCTCAGACACAGAGAGGCTTGGGGGGCTCAGAAGCTTACAAACAGTCTTGGATACAGCAAATCTGTATCTGGACTAGACTAGTTATAGGAAAGGTGGGAAACAAGCACAAATGTGTCAATATTTCCTAATGTTTATACAATGTGCAATGCAAATACAAAACATATATATCAAACATATCAAAGTACACTACTTAATACCACTCAGTATGTATCCAAAGGTCCCACAATATCGTACATCATTTGCAATTCTAATGCACTGGAATGCAAACATAATTTATAGTATTTAGTGTTTAGCCAGGATCATAGTGAACTCATCATATCTTGAGTACAACAAGCCATTAAACATACACAAGTAATACAAACCACTAACATTACTCTCTTTTTGTCCAAACCACTTCCTGAACACCACACTGACAAGCTAATTTGCATGAATGACAGCAAATTATTAGTGCATGCATAATTATTTTCTGAGGTTTTGAACTTAAAATGAGAATTAGCACTGCTCTATGGTGCTTCATGTCAAGCTTCTCACAAATAACGAGTACAATACACATAAATACACAAAATCATACTCAGAGGCTCTAAATAAAAACCTGCAAAAGCATCGGAGACCTCCAAAGCAGACACCCAAACAACCTGCACCTCCTGTCACAAACCAAACAACACATAAAACACAAAATCAGTGTGCCACACATTCACAGCCCTTAAGGAGAAATAACATATCTAACACACTAGTAATAGGTGACTCTATAGTCAGGCACACTGACCTCTCACTCACTAGGCTGGACAAGCAGAAGGTTACTGTTAGCTGCCTGTCAGGAGCCAGAATCCGCCACATAACACAAGCACTCAGGTCACTCCAGAACAAGTACAAATATGACTCTGTCATTGTTCATGTTGGTGTGAATGACCTGAGACGTACCTCCCTGAACTACATGAAAAGAGACATGGAAAAGCTCTCTGATCATGTAGCCCAGGCTGGTATGACCTTGACCCTGAGCAGCATCCTGCCCTCACCAAGAATGATACCTCAGTATAAAGAAAAAATGATCAATTCCAACAATTGGCTAAGCTTCTGGTGTCATTCGAAGGGGATCCAGTGTCTGTCAGCCTGGGACGACATGCTCGACAAGCTGCATTGCTTCACAAAAGACTGCTTGCACTTGTCACGCCTAGGCATTCGAATACTGGCCAAGGCTCTTGTTGCCCCCATAGTACCTTTTTTAGGCAAGGCTCAAAAGTCAAACCCACCTCCGTAAACAGAACAATTAACAAAAAACTGAGGGTTATGCTACTCAACGCCAGGAGTTTAAATCTCAAAATGCACACACTCGAAGCACTCCTCAGTATGGAGAACATCAACATCTGTGCAGTAAGTGAAACCTGGTTCAAGGCTCCAGAGAGCACCCCAGCACTACCGGGCTACACTCATACCACACGTTTTGGCCACAGAACACAGACCGAAACACAAAAGGGGGGGTGTATCCATATTCATCAAGGATACCTATACCTCCAGATTAGTGGTGCAGCATGATACCTCTGAGATCATTCATGAGCAACTAACATCTGGCAAATCTGCAATGCAAATTGTGGCCTGCTACAGATCACCCTCCATGACCCAAGACCACCACTCCACCTTTCTGGAGACACTTTAAAACATGAAGGTCCTACCGAGCACCCTGATATTGGGCAATTTCAATTACCTTACCATTAACTGGGTAAAGTACTCGAGTACAAACTCCCAGGCCCAGCGCTTCCTGGAATTCATCAACCCAAATGCCCTGGATCAGCTGGTAAACTCCCCTACCAGAGATGAAAACATATTGGACTTGGTCATCACCAACATGGCCGACAGGTGTCCCACACCAGAGGTCAATCCGTCACTGGTTAGTTCAGACCATAAACTAATCATTCTGGATGTCCACACCCCACCACCACCCCCAACTAAGGAAACCACAGTAAAAAACTTTTCTAAAGCAAACTTCACCTTACATAAGACAGAGGTGGTAAGTTTCACAGCCCCCACGCTAAAGGATAATGCTGCCCAAGATGCAGAAACCTTTACAAATGCACTCTTTGAGCACCTACAAAGATGCATGGATCATGCCATCCCTAGCAAAACCAAGACTCACTCCTCTAAGAGAAGGAAACCAGTCTGGTAGACCCCTGCCATAAACAGGCTATACAATAGAAGGAGGAAACTAGTTCAGAAAAAAAGCAAATCCCAAGAAGGAAAGACATCCCTGATCAGTATCAGTAAGAAACTAAGGTCCCTCATAAAATCATCCAAGGCTAACTTCGAAAGAAAAATAGCCAAGGATTCAAAAGATAACCACAAAGCCTTCTTTAGCTATGTTAAGAATCTAAGTGGCAACTCGCAGATATGCACTGAACTAGTGCAAAATAGCACAAAATATATTGAACCTACTGATATTGCCAACATCCTGGCAGATACATTCAGTGCAAACTTCACCCCCCTCTCACCCCCAAAAGGGCCCACAACAATACCGGAAAAGTGTAGTGTCCCGGAAATCACAGACGCACAGGTGAAAACAGCCCTTTCAAAAGCCAAAAACACAGCATCAATGGGGCCAGATGGTGTCCCAGGCTGCGTCTTGCATGAACTACAGAACAAACTAACCCCTCACCTAAACACGCTGTTCAAACTTAGCCTCTCCACAGGCTATGTGCCCATAGAATGGCACACAGCAACAGTTATTCCACTCCACAAAGGAGGGGCCACAACTAACCTTGGTAACTATCGCCCCATAAGCCTGGTCTGCAAGGCTATGGAGCGCTTCATCATGGAACTCATTAACAAAGACATTGGGAACCTCCAAACACTTGACCCGACCCAGTTCGGCTTTGTTAGGGGCAGATCATGCCTACTAAACCTGGTTGACTTCTTTGAGGCAGTCACCAAGGCCATAGACAAGGGAAAGGTTGTTCACACAGCCTACATTGACCTCACCAAGGCTTTCAACACCATTCCCCACTCTGGTATTACAGAAAACTCACCAGCCTGAACATAAACCCCTACATCACGAGATGGGTTGCCAACTGGCTTACAGACAGAACTCACACAGTAAGAATAGCGGGCTCCAGGTCTGACTCTAAACCAGTCACAATTGGTGTCCCACAAGGCTCTGTCCTGGGACCCCTACTGTTCGGCGTATACTTCTCAGAAGTACAGGCAAACACAGGGGGACTATGGCTAACCAAGTTAGCTGATGACTGCAAACTGGGAACCATAATTGACTCTCCGGCTGACACGGACATCCTCCAAAAGGGCCTTACTAAGACGGACACCTGGTGTCAAAGTCAAGGCCTCAAGCTAAATGCCAAATAATGCATAGTCATCCCATTTCGGAAAAGCAAAACACCCATGAATTACCACATAGGTGGCAGCCCCCTTAATACAGAAGAGGTAATAAGAGATCTGGGGATCCAGGTAGATAGTAATCTCTCCTTTGACAATCATATTGCCAAAGTAGTTAGGAAATCCTTCTATGTGGCCCATCTAATTACTAAAGGGTTCACATCTAGAAATAAAGAGGTTATAGTGCCCCTCTACTCGTCACTCATTAGACCCATCATAGAGTACAATGCCTCATTTGGGATGTACCTCACAAGACACTTCCAACAGCTGGAAAGACCACAAAAGTACCTCACCAAGAGGATTACTGGCCTCAAACATATGTCCTATGCAGCCCGACTGAAAAAACTCCGGCTGTACTCAGTGGCATATCGCTTACCCAGAGGTGATCTCTGCCTGACTTACAAAACCATGTCCATCTTAGAATTGATGGACATGCTCCACCTAAAGAAATCCAAATCACTGCAAGCCACATGTTCTAGTGAGCTAAACCTCACCACAACAATAAATAGATCATGTTGGAGGGATATATTCCTGTCACAGAGACTCCCCATGCTTTGGAACAAAATTCCAAACTACATTAGGCAGAGCCCTTCACTAACACTCTTCAAGAGAAACCTTGATAAGTGGATGGGTAACAGAAAATACACCCCTGGGATCACTTCATTGGCTCTGCTTGACAGAGGATCAGTTAATTAATCAATGGGGCGGCGAAAGCCAACACACTCTGGCTAGGCTTATAAATGCCCTCGGGCAAATAGCCTTGTACGTACCTATGAACCTATAAGATAGACAATTCCGATTTCAGAACAGATGTGTGTCATGCTAAAGTTTACTATGTCATGATTTACATGTCATGATCATTGCAGTAAAGTATTCATTATATGGCTAGTAGAAGGCCATACTTACTAGCTGACTGTCCACATGTTTAAAGCATGTTGTAGTGTTACACAATATTAGTTGTTTCTGTCACATAATTGAGTAATAGTCACTACATAATAACATACATCTACATGTTAGACTTCATACACTTCTGAAAATGCATGGTAATGCTAAATATTTAATCCTACCACCTTCTAAGTGTACAGAAGCAATTCTTTAAAACTGTGTCTAGTATTCTATAATTGTCACCCCATAAATCATTACTTTGACCAGATATCTTGCACTCATTGCTGGCAAGCTATGAGTAGGGTTGGTATGATTGTGAACCACATAACAGGATCAAGCATGGTACTGCTGGTGGAGTAACATATGTAATCATAACTTAACATGTCAACATTTAATGAAAGATGATAATGCTCACAATTGTATGCCTGATTCTGGATTCAAATACCTGCCAATCTGCATCAACAGTCTAAAGATGTGATCATTAGTTGATCACACAATGAAGGACGGCAAATGGCAGATGCTAAAACATACACATTTAAAAGGACAATGAAAACAGCAAGAAGCAACATTCTACATAATAGTAATGACAATTGAAACATTCCTTATAGTGTACATTCAACCCTACATCCTGTTCAACATATAATAACTTTCTCCTTGTAGTGCTATCAGTCTGTCTTTCCATAGCACAGAGAAGCTAAGCACAGTAGTGAGAGTGGCAGCACACAAATGCAGCTCACAACTCACGAGTTTTTGTCATAAAATCTAAACTGTCATTTACAGTCCATTACAAATGCTACACAATGCCAGGACAAAGAATGATAAGACAGAAGGGGAGAAGAGAGAGAGAGAGAGAGAGGGAGACAGGGAGAGAGACGTAAAAAACATTTTTGTTTATGGGAGATTTCTGGCCATCTTTGTGGTGCGTTACTCATAATGATTCCACAAGGGGTGTACAATAAAATGTTCATGAATATAGATTGAGCTGGGGTAGGATGATGGAACAATGATTAAGGTATAACCCGGATAATGGTGGGTTAATAACATATTTAGCCAACAGTTCTACACACAATACTGTGAACAAACATTAAATAATGTATGGCATATTTCTGGATTTGAACCCTTGACATAATGCAAAGAGACTCCACTTACCCGAGCATTACCTGAGCAGACCACACAGGAATTCATACTTCACATAACTAAAATCACACATTTGAAGAGACATTGACAAGGTAGAATTTAGGCATCAACCTTCATAGCAGTAATGAGAATTGTAACGTCCCATAAGTTGTACATTACATCCTGCACCTTAATAAACATGTAAGAACAGCATCTCTTCGTGGTATTAGCCATATTTCTACAGTACATTGGAATGTGCTAAGTACATTTATGTGATGATAGCGATAGCAATGTGATTGAAGGTAAAATCTTTGTCATATAATGTGAAATACTACCTAGTGGCATTAACCACTGCTGCATGATGCCAAGCATTGCACAAATGCTGAGGTCAAACACTGAAGGGTTATTTTATGGGCCATCTCTGGCCATGTGTGTTGTGTGTGATTCTATTTTTTGACCAGATTAAACATGTGATAAGGGGTTGATAGGACAGTGGTGAAAATGGGGCAAGCAGAGAGTAGGACAAATGGGAAAGAATAGAGGAATGCACAGGACAATGGTGGTGGGAGATCGCCACAGCTATCCATTGCTTCACAAGCTGTATATTTGTAGAACTAATTTGAGGACTTTGTATAGTCACCAAATCAATGGAGGGTGACAACAACTTAATAATGTATGGCCAACCGAAACTAATGAAGTGTGTCAGACACACATATAAGCAATGTGCAGAGCTAGGCGTAGGGCGTATATTTTTTTTTTTTTTTGTGGGTCAGGTGTCCATTTTTTTTTCTTTTTTGTTATAGAGAGAAGAATGATGGGGAAGATGGTTAGGAATAGGTGTGATAGGTTAGGTAGCAGGTACAGACATACAAGGTATATAAGACAGGCAGGGTTGGGAATGGACACATAATGTTGGGAGGCACAATGATTGTGTATCAGTAGGGGACATTGAAGACAAATCCGCATCCATCATGAGTACATAGCTTGGCCAAGGTTTCTACAGGAGAACACAGAACTGTCATCACTGTCTCCTGTCACAGACACCTAGGCCAATGCTGGACAGCATATCGACTTGGCTATTCGATGCAGGACTTTCTCAGTTCTGCTGATTCTGGCACTGACACGACTGTCCATAACTTCGCCAGCACTATCAGCTCCAGGCTAGTGATAAAATCACCACTTCCACTAGTACTACATCCAGTAGGTACCACTATACCAGTCCTTGAAGCAGGGCTACCTGACACAGTAGGAGCAGGAAGTGTAGGGGTTGTGGAGACAACTCTAACAGGTCGGGACCCAGATGTTTTGGGTGTCTGCTCTATCTCTAGAGGTGCCACTGCAGCCACCTGTAAAGGTATGGCAGCCCAAAGTGGTAGGTCCAGCTTTCTATGCTTATGGTCATTTGTGTTGTAGCAGGAATTATGTTGCCAAAAAAGAGAGAGATACAGGGTGGTGGGAGAGAAAACACATTAAATATCATCAATTCAATGTCATTTTAATATTTCAGTATATATATCTATCCAAATTGACAAATACATATGGTAACATTTGGCACATCCAGAAATGAATGTGAAGTTAAATGTGTCATTAAGTATATCAATGATGCATTCCAAAATTTAAATTTTAATGGTACTTAATGATTGCAGAAAAGCGATTTTATATATTCTGTAATAAAAGCTAATTGCTGCTGCATAGAAGTGAACCCACACATGACTAAGTTGAATTACAAATTGCCTAATGCAATGATTAAGCGCCATAAAAGCAGGCATGTATAATATATACACACACACACACACACACACACACACATATATATATATATATATATATATATATATATATATATATATATATATATATATATAGTATGCCAATTCAGTTGTGTTTGTCTCAAGCTCACAAAGACTGATGCCCTGAAATTTGGTAAAGTTAATTGTATTTCTGATTTATTATGATATTGATAAGGTTCATATCTGGGGCACACTTGCACTGTGCCTCTTTAAGGCATTCCAATCATTCCTGAGGCACATCCTGATTCTGTTCAATCTATTCAGACGCTGTACAGAACAGAAAACAGAAAAAAAGCATAATGAATGTCTTGGTAATCTATGGTATTATATTGGCTAGAGATGGGTCACTATACTTAAACAATGCAGGGGTGTTATCCATTCTAAATGCTGCCACCAACCAGCTGAAGAGGTTCTGCTTCTACCTTTTCATGTTAATATAATGGTGATGACATTGTTCACCAGTGCATGGAATGCCATTTGCACTGGTGATGACATTGTTCACCAGTGCATAGAATGCCATTTGCACTGGTGATGACATTGGTCAAGCTATTCTAAGCCTCAACCTTGCACGGAGACCCAGTATAGTCCTCCTGCAGAAACCTACACCCACTTAACATGGAGTGCTCTTGATACCACCTTTGGGCTCTAAATGGAGCACCACCCTCACAGTCACCTGCCATGTCTTCTCAAGGAAATCTGGAAGTATGGCAGGGAATTAGTGCTCAATTCAGATCTTGCATATTGTGTGCAATAACAACCTTGCCAACTTCAATTGCATTTGCGCAATAGAAAGCACACAAACTGTCTGACAGAATTTGGGTGTGACTGCTACAAAGAACACTGCAGGAGTGAAATATAGCAGTGAGACCTGGCCAATTGTTTAGCTTAGTGTATTTACACATGTTCCACTGTGAATTCATCAAATGCTTTTTCTGATTAATTTTGATTTACATTTGAAATGACATATTGTCACCTCTGGCATGCTCTCTGGTATGTTGAATGTATTCATACCTACACTCTTGTGACTGACGGACAAATATGACCTGACATTTTCAATTATGTTGTTAATAACCAGTGTTGTTAATAGGTAACTTTTATATAAATTAGGACATAATGGGTTGGTGAGACATACATTTTACAAACTGTTACTGAAAGAACCTGGGAAATGAACCCATGACAAAAAAAGCTGAACTGCTATATTATGTTTATTAACTGTTAATGCCACAATAGCTACCATTTTCAAGTTGTAAGTTGAGATGTAAAATGTAAACATGCCTGGAGATCTAATTCTGATAAGCCTTATTGAGTTGTGTTATTGGACTTATATTTTGAGGTAATAATATATTCCTGTAAACCATTTTCATTTGCATTGATTTGAGTGACCTCAGTAACACATGTTGAGGAAGGGGACATACCTACTCTACATGACATACTGTCCTACACACCTAATACTGCTAATTGTAGTGAGTCATACTTTACCCCAATAAATATTGATAACATAATACATATGTAAGTGTACTTTAAATTAAGTATGATCATTATGTTCAACACACTTCACACTGAATATAGTTAACTTATTCAGCATTCATTACATGGAGTTGCATTGCAAGTTTCATTTGGCAATGTTATAGTCATAATTCATGTTCAACTACTAATAAAAAGTCACTGATGATACTTTATTCTGACCCCCTCAGTAAACCAATTTGTAATCCTGATTTAAACCATGTATTATCTGGGCTTTTACTCCGACCATACTGCAGTAACATGTTGAGACACAATGAAAGTTATATAGCAGGTATCTTTTTGGCACCCAATACTATCCAGAATGACTGAAATGCAAAGGTGCCAGTCTTATTTGTGCTGTAAATGGCATGCTAAATTAGGTTTCTGAGTTTTTGCCTTGGGATGTTAACTGGCATTCATTGATAGCACTAACACTAACAGTCACTGTCAAGTGGGGTATTTTATCGAAGGCTTTTGCGAGGTCCAGGTAGGCTGTGTGGACCACCGTCCCCTCGTCAATGGCCTTGGTGACTGTTTCAAAGAAATCAACCAGGTTTAAGAGGCAGGATCTGCCTTTAATAAAGCCAGACTCGGTAGGATCCAGTGTCTGTAGGTCCCCAATATCTTTATTTATGAGGTCCATGATGATCCTTTCCATAGTTTTGCAGACCAAGCTAGTCAGGCTTATGGGGCAATAGTTTCCAGGATCTGTTGAGGCACCACCTTTGTGGAGAGGGACCACTGTTGCTGTACACCACTCTTTGGGTACATATCCTGTAGTAAGGCTGAGATTGAACAGTAGTTTTATGTTTGGGTTTAGCTCTTCTTGGAGTTCATGTAGGACGCAGCCCGGGACACCGTCTGGTCCCATTGATGCTGTGTTTTTTGCTTTGGAGAGGGAAGCTCTTAGCTGAGCATCTGAGATGTCAGGGGGGCAGCACTCTGCTGGGATAGATATTTGCCCTTTTGGTGGGGAGGGGGGGAGAAGTTTGCGCTGAACCTGTCAGGTAGGATGTTGGCAATGTCTGTGGGTTCGGTGTATTTTTTGTCATTTTGGACTAATTCCGAGCATATCTGGGAAATCCCACCCAGGTTCCTAACATAACTAAAGAAAGCCTTATGATTATCCTTAGTGTCCTGTGCAATTTTTCTCTCGAAGCTGGCCTTAGACGATTTTATGAGTGTCCGTAGTTTTTTGCTAATACTGGGCAGAGATGCCTTCCCTTTTTGGGATTTTGCTCTATCCTGTAGTAGCTTCCTCCTTCTATTGTATAGTTTATTTATGGCTGGGGTCCACCAGGCAGGACATCTGCCTTTGGAGGATTGGGTCTTGGTTTTATTTGGGATTGCATGATCCATGCATTCCTGAAGGTGTTCATAGAATGCGTTTATAAAAGATTCTGCGGTCTGGGCTGTATTTTCCACAGGCCCGGGGGCTTTGAAAGATTCCACCTCGGTTTTGAGGAGTGTGAAATTTGCTTTAGAGAAGTTTTTCACTGTGGTTTTCAGGGCAGGGGGTGGAGTCGGGATGTGAATATCAAGTGAGATTAGTTTATGGTCTGATCTTACCAGTGAGGGATACACTTCTGGTCTGGAGCATAGAGTCCCCATGTTGGTGATGATCAGGTCCAGTATGTTTTCCCCTTTTGTGGGAGTGGTAACAAGTTGTTCCATAGCATTTGAATTTATAAATTCTAGGAACCTTTGGGCTAGAGTGTTGGAGCTAGAGTAATGCTCCCAGTCTATGTTTGGGTAGTTGAAGTCGCCCAATATAATGGTGTTTGGAGAGACCTTCATATTTTCCAGTGTTCTCAGGAAGGCCGAGTAGGGTTCCTGGGTTTGGGAGGGTGGTCTGTAGCAGGCTATAAACTGGAAGGCAGTTTTACCCACTGTTAGTTGCACATGGATAGTCTCTGATGCTTCATGCTGTGCCACCAACCTGGAAGTGTGGGTATCTTTGACGAATATTGATACTCCTCCTCCTTTTGTGGTTCAGTCCAAGTTTTGGGGCCGAAAAGCATGGTATGAGGTATAACCTGGTAGTGCTGGGGTGCTCTCGGGAGCCTTGAACCAGGTTTCTGTTACTGCACAGATATCAATGTTCTCCATGCTAAGGAAAGTTTTGAGTGTGTGCATCTTGAGGTTTATACTTCTGGTGTTGAGTAGCATTACTCTTAGTTTCTTATCCCTTGTGATACCTATGGAGGTGGGTTTGTCTTTTGAGCCTTGCCTAAAAAAGGCACCATGGGGGTAGCAAGAACCTTTGCCAATATCTGAAAGCCCAGGGGTGACAGGTGCAAGCCGTCCCTAGTGAAGCATCGTGGCTTGTCGAGCATGTCATCCCAGGCTGACAGGCATTGGATCCCCTTTGAATGACACCAATACTTAAGCCAATTGTTGAAATTGATCATCTTGTCTTCATATTGTGGCATCATACTTGGTGAGGGTAAGATGCTACTCAAGGTCAGGGTCATACCGGCCTGGGCTACATGCTCAGAGAGCTCCTCTATGTCTCTTTTCGTGTAGTCCAGGGAGGTACGTCTCAGGTCATTCACACCAGCATGGACAATGACTGAGTCATATTTGTACTTGCCTTGGAGTGACCTGAGTGCTTGTGTTATGTGGCGGATCCTAGCGCCCGACAGGCAGCTCACCATAACCTTCTCCATGTTCAGCCTGGTGAGCGGGACGTCAGTGTGCCTGATGATAGAGTCACCTATTACAAGTGTATCAGGTGTGTTGTTTAGCCTTAAGGGCTGTGACTGTTTGGCACACTGGCTTTGTGAGCTATGTGTTGCACGTGTTTTGTTTTGGGGTAGCGGTTATTTATGGTGTCTGCTTTGGAGGTCTCTGCTGCTTAGGCAGATTTTTATTTAGAGCCTCCAAGTATGTTTTTGTGTGTTTATGTGTTTGGTTTGCTGTCATGGTAGGTCTATGTGAGACTGGAATTGTAGTGAGTGTGGTTTCCTTCTCCTCCTGACTGGTTTCGCCAGTACTGAGTTGAGAGAACTTAGCCTCCAGTAAGGCTATATGGTTGCATCTCTCACATGTGTTGGAATTTGTTGGGAGGAGGAGAGGGTTGTCTGTGTACATGAAGCAGTTGTAACATTGCCTCAAGAGTCCCAGATTCACCAGCTGGACCGGAGAGGAGATTGACAACTGACCTTTGGACATGCTAGAATAGTATTGGGAATTCCTTTATAATTGAAAAAAAGGGCCAATGGGGAACAAGGTACTCAAGGGGAGTTTGTGAGGGTGTAGCTTTTAATTTTTAGTGCTGACTTATATAATTGCTTTAGTGAGCAAGTGCCAGGTAACTTAAATGCAATGTGTTACAGGTAACTTAAATGCAAAAACGACAAACAGTAACTTTCTTTCAAGTGAAACAAGGAAATAAGTACAGTAAGCAATGCAGATATCACTAGGGATCCACAGAAGCGCTGAAAAGCCACGTTTTAGGTGGAATTAGCGTTTCAGGGAAATAACAAGCAAACAAACAACAAGCATACAAACAAAGCTAGATTCAGCAAGCTTGGATTTAGTCTATGCTACAGCAAACAAGGTGTACCAATTTCAGTAAGAAACAGTTCAAATATGCAGGCACTATAAGCCTTTAACCAGAAATTCCCAGCTCAGAAGGGCAGAGTCCAGCCTCTTTTTCCACAAGAGTACAGACCACGAACCCTTTTAATGTAAAATAACTGGCCTGAAGCTCAAGTGCTTAAACCAGAATTAATACACTTTTAGAATAACAGACACTGAGCCCTCAATCAGCAGTTCCCAACTTAGAAGGATGTAAGCTACCTGTTCTGCCACTACAGTGCAGACCACAAACCTTCTTAATGTAGAACAACTGGCCTGAAGCCCAAGTGCTTAAACCAGAATTAATACACTTTTAGAATAACAGACACTGAGACCTCAATCAGCAGTTCCCAACTTAGAAGGATGTAAGCTACCTGTCCTGCCACGACAGTGCAGGCCACAAACCTTCCTAATGTAAAACAACTGGTCTGAAGCCCAAGTGCTTAATCCAAAAGACTTAGAATGATAGCTACACTTTAATCAAGTTACTACCAAGCAGTAATAAATACAATTTAATACTTTAAAGAATGCCTGGATTAGTGCTCAAGTTATACAAACAAAGCTAGATTCAGCAAGCCTGGATCTAGTCTATGCTACAGCAAACAAGGTGTACCAATTTCAGTAAGAAGCAGTTCAAATATGCAAATATGCATGAATAGTATATATATAGCATCTATAGTATATTCTCGAAAGCCGACAATGTTGAATCTGACATTGTCGGCACAAGAATATCGAACGCTCAGAATCTCGAGCGTGTAAAAACACAAAAACAAAAAAGAAAAAAGTAGCATAACGGGTTTGAGCAGGGAGGCAGCTCCCCCATGAACCCCCTACACCCCCGCTACTTAAATATACCAATTCCGAGACCGCACTACATTGCAGTAAATGGAAATCTCCCCTTACACAGATTTCTGTTTACACGCTCGAGATTCTGATAGTTCCATATTCTCATGCCAACAATGTCAGATTCGACATTGTCGGCTTTCGAGAATATAATATAGACCCTATATATATATATATATATATATATATATATATATAGAGAGAGAGAGAGAGAGAGAGAGATAGAGATCGATAGATAGATCGATAGATCGATCGATAGATATAGATATATAGATATATTATAAATAATTTTCTTTCATGTGTCCTCTTCTGTTTACTGCTTATCATACCTCTATCAGTCTCCATTTTGTTTGTCTGCGCACATCTGGTATTGAGGTTCCATGATCACATGCACATGGCATAGGCATAACTTACTTGTCTTCGTTCATTTACTGAACTTTAAATCTACCTTACTGAAATTTCTACTTGTACTTGCAGCTGCATCTATTATTGCTTTACTCAGGTTTATGCAACATATTTTTGACCATTTTTTTTCTTGTATTTCTTTTTTTGTGTGTGTTCTAGTGCTATATTCACAGGTCAGCCTGCCACTGGCACTGTGGAACTCCTACAGCCTTATGTCAGAGTATAGGTAGCCTCTGACAATGATGGTGGTGATGAACATGCACAGTCTGGGGTTGCAGAGGGTCAGTCTGACACTAAGACCATGGCTTCCACATTTCCTGCCCATATTTAGACAGTCAGTATGCTTATGCATACTCATGACACTCAACCATCTGAGTTAGGACAGGTTGAGGGTGACATGGCTGATCAGGGTAGTGTGGTTACCCCAGTTGCAGAGCTGACAGAGTCTCCCCCTTGCCATGGTGAGAATGAAGCACCACACATGAGTGTTGGTAAAAGTGTTCAGAGGAGGCATGCTTTCCCTCTGATCTTGATGTGTCAGTAAGTGCTACACAATGTATGTGTAGAGCAAAGGCAAGTTCCACCAGGGCCTCAGAGGAAATAGTCAGAGTACTGCATGTCATGCATTCTGCCATACGAGACTGCCTGAACCATGTGTGTGTGTGAGTCTTCGACCAGATGAATGACACACTGGGTCACACAGTGTCTGTTATGGAATGACTGCTAGGGGAGGATGAGCATCCATGTGGCTCAAGCCCTGCTACACTTTCAGATGTTAGTCAATGTGGCCATGCCAGATCCAATGCCAGCAATGGGACTACTTTCACTGATCTGTCTATAACTGATGTGTCCACGCTCAGACATGGTAGAGTACAAAGTCATGGTCATGAACTTAGTCGTGATGAGAGCTTGTCCAGTAGACCTCATTCACATTCAGGTAGCACCCCAACGTCTAGCCAGGATGATGAAACTAGCAGAGCAGCTCCTGGCAGAGGTAGTTCACATGGTCATGGTTAGCAGCGGTAAACTGAATCCTCTACCATACATGGCTCACACCTGTCCAGGATGCCAAGGAGTAGTGCTAGCACAACTGCTTTGGCTATATTTCTACAGATCCACATATGGTACACCTTACACCTCATCTTGCTAGTGTCACCACACACACACACACACACACACACACACACACACACACACACACACACACACACACACACACACACATACACACACACACACGTACGCACACACAGTCACACACACACACACACACACACACACACACACACACACACACACACTCTTCTTTTTTGTCAAACCTAGCCCCCCATACCCCAACACCACCACCCTGAGCAAGTGTTGATAACTGTGCCCTTCCCTTTGCACATTTCATTGTGACTTAGGGTTGCCTATGTCTGATACACAGAACGGATAGCTAATGCTTGCATAACCATAATTCATTAAACATACTGTACTTTATTGTATTTTTGTGTTATTCTGCTCTAGTTCAACAGTGTTAGTATGTTGTGCTCCTACTTGTAGCAGCATTAGCAGTACTACAGTCTAATTATGGTTTACTGCTTGCGCAGTACCTTGTGCAGATGTTGCTGAGATTGTACTGGTCACTGTTGGGCTGTCTAACTTGGGAAACTTTTATTTCTGATGCACAATAGTGAGTAGGCCAAGCATATGTTTGGGCAACACATAGTCAGTTTACGTTTTGGACAGTATATTCTCATTTGTGTCTTACATTATGCTCTATTTTCTATTTATTAAGGATGCTTAAGTATGCTTGCTTGATCATATAACTATGTGGATGACAGTGATACTTAACTAAACATTGTGGGTTTGTTTGATGCACAGGTTTTATGAATATGTTTGAAAAATACATTATATACCTTTTAATAGCTTACTTGTTTTTATATATTTATGTTGCATACATCACTCATGAGTTACTGCTGACATTCTTGTACAGTTGAACAATATTTTACCTTAGTGAAGTACAGTACTTACATATGGGGATACCCATTTATCTCTTCTTTACAGATTCTTCACTTACCGTGGTTAATGCTATGGATACAAGTTGTCTCTTCTGGGGTTGAATCTATCTGATGCTCACAGAACACAACCATTACATAGGTAAGTAAAGGCTGATCATTTTTGCATGCATTGCTATTGCTATTTGTATGTATTTAGCTGATTTTTCTCTTTCCACTTAAGTGGTGAATGTCTGAACTATTCTCTGTATCTTAGCTAGGACCATAGCCTGTTGTGCACACTTCCATCTGCCAGGATCATCCCCAGCTGCTAGCCTTTCATCAGGCTCCTCATCTGTATCTACTGGTCCTGTGGTGCTGGAAACTGGAGTCCTGGCCTTATAGGTTCATAGGTTCATAGGTAGGTACTAGGCTATCTGCCCGAGGGCATTTATAAGCCTAGCCAGAGTGTGTCAGCTTTCGCCACCCCATTGATTAATTAACTGAGCCTCTGTCAAGAAGAGCCAATGAAGTGATCCCAGGGGTGTATTTTCTGTTACCCACCTACTCGTCAAGGTTTCTCTTGAAGAGTGTTAGTGAGGGGCTCTGCCTAATGTAGTTAGGAATTTTGTTCCAAAGCATGGGGAGTCTCTGTGACAGGAATTTATCCCTCCAGCATGTATTATTTATTGTTGTGGCGAGGTTTAGCTCACTAGAGAGAGTGGCTCGCAGTGATTTGGATTTCTTTAGGTGGAGCATGTCCATCAATTCTGAGTTGGACATGGCTTTGTAAGTCAGGCAGAGATCACCTCTGAGTAAGCGATATGCCACTGAGTACAGCTGGAGTTTTTCCAGTCGGGCTGCATAGGACATATGTTTCAGACCAGTAATCCTCTTGGTGAGGTAATTTTGTGGTCTTTCCAGCCATTGGAAGTATCTTGTGAGGTACATCCCAAACAGGGCATTGTACTCTATGATGGGTCTGATGAGTGACAAGTAGAGGGGCACTATAACCTCTTTATTTCTAGATGCAAACCCTTTAGTAATTAGATGGGCTACATAGAAGGATTTCCTAACAACTTTGGCAATATGATTGTCAAAGGAAAAAAATTCAAAGATCAATACACGTAAGGTTCAGATAAGGCATATTTAATAACTTGCTGCAAGGAGACAAAAACATGCAAATACAGGATTTTGCCTAACTACTAACAGGAAGTATGCTATTCTTATACTGTTCTACAAGACATTGCCTTCTTCTTTGCAATCTTGCTGGGTGGGGGCCGCCAGCAGGATATCATCAACATAAAGTAAAATCTGACTGCCTCTTGGTGGGGTAAATCCCGCCAAGTTGCTTGCCATTTCTTGTGAGAATATTGTCGGACTTTCACAATATTCCTGTGGTAGTCGCGTATATGTATACCTTTCCCCCTGAAATGTGAACGCAAACCAATACTGGCTGTCAGGGTGTATCGGTATCGAAAAGAACGCATTGCTGATATCTACCAAAGAAAAATATTTCTGCTGAGGTTTTAAATCATTCAACAGGGCGTGTGGGTCTGGCACTGTAGGTGCCCTTGGTATTACTGCGTCATTTACAGCTTGTAAATCTTGGACCATACACCATTCTCCATTCGCTTTCTTAACAGGAAATAAGGGTGTGTTACATGGTGAATCAGGAGGTTCCACCAGCACCCCTTCCTTAAGTAAAGCTGCTATAATAGGTTTGATTCCTACCTCTGCATCTTTTCTTAAGGGATACTGTCTTTTCTGTGGTCTAAATGCTGACTTTGGCGTGATAGTAACTGGTCCCGCTGTACGAATAAGTCCTACATCTGACTTTCCTGTTGACCAAAGAGTTTCTGGTATATTCTGTAAGGCATTCTCTTCCTCCTTTAATAGGAGTGCTAATCAGCTGTCCTTGCTAGACTGCAAGTGCACGGCTGGGTGGGTCTGAGTTATCCAATTCAACTTCTGCATTTGTATTCCCTGTTCTGACAGTACTAACTCTGTCTGCTTTTCCCATCTCGTGATTTTTTCTCCTAAGTCAACCCATTTTACATTCTTGTCCTTAGTCAAGCTAACATGTGCTAATCAATTAGATTTATAGAGTGCAAAGAACTCCTGGGGCAATGAACAGCTGGCTACACTGTTCCCTTCCATGTCCCAGTACAGATTATGTAATATCAATCGGTTTGCATGATTTCCAAACAATTTTTGCTCATATTCCTTATCAGGTCCTGGTGTGTTACAATAATACAGTGTACAGTGCAACAAATGTTGTTTATCAATGTCAAGGGAGGGGAACTTGCTGATGGCTACGTTCATCAATTCTTCGGTCACTGGCCCTGGACCAGTCGTAACCAAGTCCTGGCTGTACCAATAGAACATTTCACCCTCCGATTGCACTGCAAAGGTATCAGTTTGTCACTGTGCTTACATACGCTGCATAGTCGGAACTACTGCTATACCAAATAGCTGCATAAGGTCTCTGCCCAAGAGGTTTACTGGGCATTTTGCGGAAACAACAATTTTGCTTTTCTGGGTCAATCCTGAAACAGGATCAGTTATTGAAATATTATCGGAGAGGGGCTCCCGATACAGCTGTCCATTAGCTGCTTTCACTAGTATGTAATCAGGTGACTCTGAATTCTCTGGCAGTTTGGAGGGATGTATCAGGGTCCGTGATGCCCCTGAGTCACACAAAAATTTGACCTCCCTCCCTTCTACCAGGAGTGTAACTTCTGGTTTTGTGTCTGCTATATAGAGCTCTAAGCTCAATAAAGCTAAATCCAATATTTCATTTTCTTCACTATCCGTAACTTCCTGCACTTCCTCTATTTCTTCTGTTACATTCTCATTTGTCCTTTCTCTGCTATCCCCTTCTAGTGATTCTTGACTATCATATAGTCAGTCCTCACCCTCCTTGTCTTCCGTGGTTGCCTTCTTGTTTGTCTTGCAATCCCTTGCCAAGTGTCCCTTTTTACCACATTTGAAACATTCACCCCTTTTCTTTCGTCCTTCAAAGTCCTCTGATCGCTGATCAGATTGTTTGTTTCCCTGGGTATTTCTTTTGCCCTTTTTCCCGGACTGTACTACATAGACTTCTGCTCCATCTTCTACAGAAAATACTTGGGCTTTCTTTTTCCTTTTGCTATTAAAATGCCTTTCGGCATGCCTAGCATATTCAAGTAATGACTGTAACCTGCTTGTATGATGATCTACCATGTGCTTTATAATAAAACTGCTTATGGGTGCAATGCTGCCTTTCAAAAATGCATTCTTTAACTGCTGCTCATATGGGGAATCTTGTGTCTGATCTTCAAGAACCTGCATTCCACAATGGTTATTAAAACATTCTAACAGTCTGGCATAATATCTGTCAATAGTTTCACCTTCTTGTTGGATGCATTGATTAATGCAAGTCCAGTCTGCCCTAGGCTTCCATTTCTCAGAGATGCGGTCTGTAAGACTTTTTACTCTGTTGTCTAGTTCTGCGCTGCTGTGTGGGAGGGGTCTGTGTGCAGCGTCACGGGGATTCCAGTTGCCACTAATCATGTGCCAATCTGGTCCCACAATTTGTCTGACTACTTTTTCTACCTCTTCTCCATTTAAATTATAACTTAGCCTCATTCCTTGTAAATCTTCTAAAAACTTCCTAAAATTAACTTTTGGATGGGGAATTCCCTCAGTGGCTTGCCAGATGTCTTCCGGAGTCCAGAGTCTATTCTATACACTAGAATAGTTGGGTCCTGACCTTCTTGTCCTGCCTGAGGATTAGGTACTTCTATGAGTGGGCATATTTCTTCTTCACTCATAGATCATGAATTCCTACCCATTTGATATAATTCAATGCCCCCTTTTGAGTTACCTGCCCGTGTTCGAGACCTGTTCTCGATGGGATCTCTAATAAACGGTTTTGCTTTTGTAGTGTCTCTGTTTACAGTGGCAGCAGGATATCGCGGGGGTGGACTAACTTGTTCACTTGCTTCATACTCTGGTAAGGGGGGAGGCGGAGGGGCCGATGCTATTACTAAGTTATTGTCCTCCTTATCTAAAAACATTGCTTTTGAATTATTGTTCTTTTGTTCCCTACGGTTTACTTCCTCAATCCACCTGTGTGCTGAGGAATTCCTAATTGGCGCTGCTTTTTTACCTGACCTTTGGAATCAGTTTTAAGTTGTTTGACAAGTTTGATAAGTGAGGATTTTCCCAATTTACCGTCAAATTCATACTTATTAACCCACTTTGAGTAGTATTTAATATTATCAGCACTCTGTGACTGCATGTATCTTGCATCTTCGGTTAACGGCGGATTTTGGGGTCTTTTTGTGCAATTATTACCCATTTTGTTCTACCCTTTTCAATCGTTACGTAACTCCTTATTCTTAACGTGGTACCACGGATTTTGTTATAGTGTCTTCAGAGTGACTGCCTACCTACTCTGTTTCCCTGATCTATGACAAGACAGTAATCTTTTCTGTCCCTAACTTGTAAAAATACAGTCTTGACAAAAACAATACAAATCTAGTCCCTGATCTAAAACAGAAAAAAAGGTAGATTCACCTTACCTGAGCCTTCGTGATTGATCACCTGGTTCATGAAAAACCCGGCCTTCAGTCGCAGATCAGAAAGTGGCTGGCCTCTTTTGTATGACAATTCAGTCGGAGGGCTTTTCAAATAAGAAGAACTGATGTGGTTTCTTCCCCGTATGGTTTCAAGCCACCTGGCCTGTCTGATCCGAGGCAAAGTGAGGATTTCCGGTCCGAAGGACCAATCTGTCAAAGGAAAAAACTTCAAAGACCAATACACGTAAGGTTCAGATAAGGCACATTTAATAACTTGCTGCAAGGAGACAAAAACATGCAAATACAGGATTTTGTCTAACTACTAACAGGAAGTATGCTATTCTTATACTGTTCTACAAGACATTGCCTTCTATGGTTGACGTAATCAAACACAACTTTCAGTATTGTTCTACAGCAGATGTTACTCAGATTTTCTGCTGGCATGACTGGATTTATGAAAAACATTTTGAGAAAAACAACCTGGCCTTGGTGGGCTCTAGCCCATTACAAGCTTCTATTGTGTAGTTCTAATACATGTGTTACATTTCAAGGTACTTTTTTACCTTAAGCACAAGCAAATGCTGATTGCAGTTCATATTTTCAAGCAGTCTTTGTTCTGATTATCTATAGCTTCTGCAGCTGCATATTTTCTCACAGCACAAGCAGAACTCTTTATCTAAGTCTCATAACATTTATACAAGTGATACATCTATTCATTATTTTCCTGACACAAGCAGAAATTATCTGCTTCCCTGTAAATTTCCAAAGCATAAGCAAAGATTATAGCTGCGCATATTTCATGACAATACAAGGTTAGAAAGCTTCTGCAATTTGTACAGATTTTATGCAGTGTGAAATAGAATAAATGTGTTAACCCTATTCAAGCCTTAAATGCACTAAGCATATTACTAATACACACACTAATACATAGTTTTCTGACATTTCCCCCCTTATAATACTTTTATTCTATTTTCAAAACAAGCATAAACATTTGTTTCTTCTCCTAACCTCTTCCCACTTAGGATTTGCAGTTAAGAGAGTCATTTAATTTAAACTTATGAAAGCATTTTCAATCTTTTAGCAGTTCTTCAAACTCAGTACTTTGATATAAGGTTTCAGAAACTGACATGTCTATAAAGTCTTTAATCAGTCTTTTCATGCAGGGGATGCCACAGCAAACACATACTCCCACTAGGATCATTCCTACACAAATGGCAATCAGGATGTTCATTAGGATAGTACCCCACCCCCCAAACCATTTCTGGAAAAAGTCCGTCAGTGGGTTTGGTCCTGGTTTGGTCATGGCAGACACTTGCTGAATTACCTCAAGGTGATTGTCTATCTTGTGTTTATGGTCAGGAATATATGAACAGCACTCCTTTCGCTGCTAGGGTGAAGTCAAGAGCCATGCGGTTTTGAAGCACTACAGTTCTCATGGCATTCAGTTCATCAGTCATCAATTCGAGAGCGGAAAAAGTTGCATTACTCATTACTTCGAGAAGTTTAGACAGTTTTCTCAGCTCCCAGATCAATTTCGCTGCTCCATATGCTGGTAATATACCTGCCCACGATATTACACTGTCACTCAAGTCCATGTGTGTCAGTTTATCGCTTATAGAATGATGGTTTTTCCAGCGTGCATCGATTTGCCCCACTGGATTTACAGGTTTGTTGACGACTTCTCGGACATTCCAAATTTTTCCTCGAGGCAAAACTGCAGTGTGTCGTATGGCCGGGACCAGGTAGCCCAAAAAACAACTGCCGGACCAATTCTCAGATAACCACTTATATGCCTTTCTGCCACATACAAAATAACAGTCCTCTACTTTAGTAGTAACTTTGCCATGAATATACACTTGTCCTGCATGAAACATTTTTCTATCAATTATAGACAGTTGTTTATGGAGAACAGAATTATGTTTTACTTCATCAATTGTTTTGTGCATCAATTCAAGAAATGAATCATAGTTTGTATTACAATAAGAACCTGCATTGTTAGCTTTAGTGTAACATTTATAGGGAACAGTCACATTGCAATTGCTCCAACCCACCTGAACAGTATCATTTTTATAAAAACACACAGTTCCCTTTTGTGGAATAGACAAGTGCAATGCTATTTTATCTTGTGATGTAATGGTTGAGGTATCATAAATCAAGTTTTCCCAGGTCTCGTTGACCCCTAGGGGGACTGTAGTCATTAATAACCCCCTGTATGCTGTCGGCAAAGCTGTGCAAATCCAGCAATTCGAAACATTGAAAGTCTCAACATGCACATATTTAATTGCTTGGTAAGTGTTGAAGTTTGGGTGCCAGTTTATGAGTAACGCTTCACGTTTATTCAGTTCAATTTGTGTGGCTGGAAAAAGGAATGGCCACAACAAAAAGATTATTGTCACTAATACAGTTAACAGGATGATTATGCAATACTTCTGAGGAAATGCTTGTTCTGCATTCCTGTTTTTTCTGGATTCTATCATTTTTGCTCTTGACGTGACAAGATTTTTGTCCAGTTCAAAGTTCTTAACTAGTTTGCAGTGCGTCAGGTGGATCCACGAGGCATGCTCTGCGATCTTGACTGCAGTGGGTGTCGACAGAAGCACTTGATATGGACCTTCCCACTTTGGTGATGTCCAATTCTTCTTTTTTATTGTCTTCACCCAGATCCAGGTTCCTGGAGCCACTGCCATTTCTGATGGTCTGGTTTGTTCTTTATCTGAAACAGAATTTGACTGCAACAGATGTTTAGAATTCAACAAATTTTTCATATACTCTGCTAGTGTACAGTCGGCTTCCTGGTCTGTGGGCATGAGAGGTTTCCACTGAGGTATATAATAAGCCCTTACAAATAGTTTTTCAAAAGGAGTCAATCCTTTTGCATTCGGAACAGTTCTCATGCTCAACAGTGCCAGGGGCAAACAGTACACCCAATTTCTCTTTGTTTCTGCTATTAACTTTCTTAGCTTACTCTTTAAAATCCCATTATGCCTCTCAACTAACCCTGCAGATTGCGGATGATATACACAATGATTTGTTAAAGAAATACCAAAATGTTTACTTAACTGCTGTATGGTTTGGTTTACAAAGTGTGTACCGTTGTCACTGTAGATCCTTTCCGGAATGACGAATCTAGGGATGATTTCTTTAACAAGGATTTTTGCTACGGTAGCCGCATCTGGATTTTTAGTCGGAAAGGCTTCCACCCATCTGGAAAACATATCTACAATGACAAGACAATACTTCTTATTTTCACATTTGTTCAGTTCTATGAAATCCATACAGATAGTATGAAACGGATACGGTGGTGTAGGGAAACTCCCTTGCTTAGGCTTTAACGACCCTTGTACATGATGTTTGTTACAAACGTGGCACATTAAACAAAATTTTTTAGAGTAGTTTAAGAATCCATATGTCGTGAACACTTGGTTCACCAGCTGTACCATCCCCCCTGTTGAGACATGGCATTGCCCATGGCTCAACAAAGCTGCATATCTAAACAAATTAGATTGTAATATCAGTTTCCCTTCTTTAGAGATGTACAGCCCCTTTTCGAGAATTGCTCCTCGTCTTACCCATCTTTGTTTTTCAGCCTGCGTAGTAAGTGTCTGCATTGTCTTTAACATTTCTAAGTCTAAAATCTCAGAGGGTTGTAGTTCCTCATTCAAAAGAAATACTTCTGAAGCTGCCTGTTTTGCAGCTGTATCAGCTCTCGCATTACCTTTTGAAATCCTATCCTGTTGTTTGGTATGAGCTGTGCATTTACAAATAGCTACTTTCTGAGGTAACTGAATAGATTCTAAAAGATCTAAAATAAACTGTGCATGATTGATTGGTTCGCCAGTAGATGTTATCATTCCTCAATTTTTCCACTGTTGCGCAAAAACATGTACAGTAGAAAAAGCGTACTGGCTGTCAGTAAAAATGTTCACACATTTACCCTTTGCTAAGGTACATGCCCATGTCAAGGCAATCAATTCTGCTGCCTGTGCAGATAAATTGTGTGGTAAAGGTTTCACTTCTATAATCTCAGTATCAGAAACTACTGCATATCCTACTAGGTTCTGTCCTGCAGGACCCCTTTTGCACGAGCCAACCACATAGTATGTCACCTCAGCATCATCCAAGGGGACATCCGTGAGATCTTTTCTAGGCAGTGTCTTTTGCTCAATCACCTGCATGCAGCTGTGTGGTGTGCCATTTGCAGGGGTTGGGAGCAAGGTAGAAGGGTTCAAAGTCGTGCATTGTTCAATTGTCATACGAGGTTGGCTCAAAAATATAGTCATACAGGAAAGATGCCTAGCAGGGGAAAGATATGCTACCTTCTCTTGCAGTAAAATAATCGAGACTGCATGAGGCACTCTCAATGTGAGAGGGTGGAGCAAAACTACTGAGGCCGAAGCCTGTATTGCCATTGCAGCTGCAACTACTGCTTGTACACAGTGGGGTAAAGACCGTGCCACTGGGTCTAGTTGTGATGAATAATAAGCAATAGGGCGTTGCTTGTCCCCATGCTGCTGTGTTAACACTGATGTCATATAACCTTGCTTACAATCTACAGTTTGGAAAAAAACTTTTATGATAGTTTGGTAATCCTAAAACTAATGATGACGCTATTAACTGTCTCAGTTTGCAGAAAGCAGATTCTGCTTCTGGTGTCCATTGTAACAAATCCTGTGCTGCCATAGGCTTTTTATATATCAGGTTAGTCAGTGGTGCAGATTCCAAGGCATAGTTTGGAATCCAGCTCCGGCAAAAATTAGTCGTACCCAGGAAGGACATCATTTCCTTCTTGATAGTGGGTTTTGGTGCTTGCAAAATCGCTACTTTTCTGTCCTCATCTAATGTCCTACCCTCTTTGGATATTACATATCCTAGGTATTTAACTTGTTTTTTCCAAAGCTGCAGTTTATTTTTGTTTACTTTATGTCCTTCAGTGGCTAAAAATTGTAATAGCGCTATGGTATCTTCTTTGCAATCTTGCTGGGTGGGGGCCGCCAGCAGGATATCATCAACATAAAGTAAAATCTGACTGCCTCTTGGTGGGGTAAATCCCCCCAAGTTGCTTGCCATTTCTTGTGAGAATATTGTCGGACTTTCACAATATTCCTGTGGTAGTCGCGTATATGTATACCTTTCCCCCTGAAATGTGAATGCAAACCAATACTGGCTGTCAGGGTGTATCGGTATCGAAAAGAACGCATTGCTGATATCTACCAAAGAAAAATATTTCTGCTGAGGTTTTAAATCATTCAACAGGGCGTGTGGGTCTGGCACTGTAGGTGCCCTTGGTATTACTGCGTCATTTACAGCTTGTAAATCTTGGACCATACACCATTCTCCATTCGCTTTCTTAACAGGAAATAAGGGTGTGTTACATGGTGAATCAGGAGGTTCCACCAGCACCCCTTCCTTAAGTAAAGCTGCTATAATAGGTTTGATTCCTACCTCTGCATCTTTTCTTAAGGGATACTGTCTTTTCTGTGGTCTAAATGCTGACTTTGGCGTGATAGTAACTGGTCCCGCTGTACGAATAAGTCCTACATCTGACTTTCCTGTTGACCAAAGAATTTCTGGTATATTCTGTAAGGCATTCTCTTCCTCCTTTAATAGGAGTGCTAATCAGCTGTCCTTGCTAGACTGCAAGTGCATGGCTGGGTGGGTCTGAGTTATCCAATTCAACTTCTGCATTTGTATTCCCTGTTCTGACAGTACTAACTCTGTCTGCTTTTCCCATCTCGTGATTTTTTCTCCTAAGTCAACCCATTTTACATTCTTGTCCTTAGTCAAGCTAACATGTGCTAATCAATTAGATTTATAGAGTGCAAAGAACTCCTGGGGCAATGAACAGCTGGCTACACTGTTCCCTTCCATGTCCCAGTACAGATTACGTAATATCAATCTGTTTGCACGATTTCCAAACAATCTTTGCTCATATTCCTTATCAGGTCCTGGTGTGTTACAATAATACAGTGTACAGTGCAACAAATGTTGTTTATCAATGTCAAGGGAGGGGAACTTGCTGATGGCTACGTTCATCAACTCTTCGGTCACTGGCCCTGGACCAGTCGTAACTAAGTCCTGGCTGTACCAAAAGAACATTTCACCCTCCGATTGCACTGCAAAGGTATCAATTTGTCACTGTGCTTACATACGCTGCATAATCGGAACTACTGCTATACCAAATAGCTGCATAAGGTCTCTGCCCAAGAGGTTTACTGGGCATTTTGCGGAAACAACAATTTTGCTTTTCTGGGTCAATCCAGAAACAGGATCAGTTATTGCAATATTATAGGAGAGGGGCTCCCAATACAGCTGTCCATTAGCTGCTTTCACTAGTATGTAATCAGGTGACTCTGAATTCTCTGGCAGTTTGGAGGGATGCATCAGGGTCCGTGATGCCCCTGAGTCACACAAAAATTTGACCTCCCTCCCTTCTACCAGGAGTGTAACTTCTGGTTTTGTGTCTGCTATATAGAGCTCTAAGCTCAATAAAGCTAAATCCAATATTTCATTTTCTTCACTATCCGTAACTTCCTGCACTTCCTCTATTTCTTCTGTCACATTCTCATTTGTCCTTTCCCTGCTATCCCCTTCTAGTGATTCTTGACTATCATATAGTCAGTCCTCACCCTCCTTGTCCTTCCGTGGTTGCCTTCTTGTTTTTCTTGCAATCCCTTGCCAAGTGTCCCTTTTTACCGCATTTGAAACATTCACCCCTTTTCTTTCGCCCTTCAAAGTCCTCTGATCGCTGATCAGATTGTTTGTTTCCCTGGGTATTTCTTTTGCCCTTTTTCCCGGACTGTACTACATAGACTTCTGCTCCATCTTCTACAGAAAATACTTGGGCTTTCTTTTTCCTTTTGCTATTAAAATACCTGTCGGCATGCCTAGCATATTCAAGTAATGACTGTAACCTGCTTGTACAATGATCTACCATGTGCTTTATAATAAAACTGCTTATGGGTGCAATGCTGCCTTTCAAAAATGCATTCTTTAACTGCTGCTCATATGGGGAATCTTGTGTCTGATCTTCAAGAACCTGCATTCCACAATGGTTATTAAAACATTCTAACAGTCTGGCATAATATCTGTCAATAGTTTCACCTTCTTGTTGAATGCATTGATTAATGCAAGTCCAGTCTGCCCTAGGCTTCCATTTCTCAGAGATGCGGTCTGTAAGACCTTTTACTCTGTTGTCTAGTTCTGCGCTGCTGTGTGGGAGGGGTCTGTGTGCAGCGTCACGGGGATTCCAGTTGCCACTAATCATGTGCCAATCTGGTCCCACAATTTGTCTGACTACTTTTTCTACCTCTTCTCCATTTAAATTATAACTTAGCCTCATTCCTTGTAAATCTTCTAAAAACTTCCTAAAATTAACTTTTGGATGGGGAATTCCCTTAGTGGCTTTCCAGATGTCTTCCGGAGTCCAGAGTCTATTCTATACACTAGAATAGTTGGGTCCTGACCTTCTTGTCCTGCCTGAGGATTAGGTACTTCTATGAGTGGGCATATTTCTTCTTCACTCATAGATCATGAATTCCTACCCATTTGATATAATTCAATGCCCCCTTTTGAGTTACCTGCCCGTGTTCGAGACCTGTTCTCGATGGGATCTCTAATAAACGGTTTTGCTTTTGTAGTGTCTCTGTTTACAGTGGCAGCAGGATATCGCGGGGGTGGACTAACTTGTTCACTTGCTTCATACTCTGGTAAGGGGGAGGCGGAGGGGCCGATGCTATTACTAAGTTATTGTCCTCCTTATCTAAAAACATTGCTTTTGAATTATTGTTCTTTTGTTCCCTATGGTTTACTTCCTCAATCCACCTGTGTGCCTGAGGAATTCCTAATTGGCGCTGCTTTTTTACCTGACCTTTGGAATCAGTTTTAAGCTGTTTGACAAGTTTGATAAGTGAGGATTTTCCCAATTTACCGTCAAATTCATACTTATTAACCCACTTTGAGTAGTATTTAATATTATCAGCACTCTGTGACTGCATGTATCTTGCATCTTCGGTTAACGGCGGATTTTGGGGTCTTTTTGTGCAATTATTACCCATTTTGTTCTACCCTTTTCAATCGTTACGTAACTCCTTATTTTTAACGTGGTACCATGGATTTTGTTATAGTGTCTTCAGAGTGACTGCTTATTTACTCTGTTTCCCTGATCTATGACAAGACAGTAATCTTTTCTGTCCCTAACTTGTAAAAATACAGTCTTGACAAAAACAATACAAATCTAGTCCCTGATCTAAAACAGAAAAAAAGGTAGATTCACCTTACCTGAGCCTTCGTGATTGATCACCTGGTTCATGAAAAACCTGTCCTTCAGTTGCAGATCAGAAAGTGGCTGGCCTCTTTTGTATGACAATTCAGTCGGAGGGCTTTTCAAATAAGAAGAACTGATGTGGTTTCTTCCCCGTATGGTTTCAAGCCACCTGGCCTGTCTGATCCAAGGCGAAGTGAGGATTTCTGGTCCGAAGGACCAATCTGTCAAAGGAAAAAATTTCAAAGACCAATACACGTAAGGTTCAGATAAGGCACATTTAATAACTTGCTGCAAGGAGACAAAAACATGCAAATACAGGATTTTGCCTAACTACTAACAGGAAGTATGCTATTCTTATACTGTTCTACAAGACATTGCCTTCTATGGTTGACGTAATCAAACACAACTTTCAGTATTGTTCTACAGCAGATGTTACTCAGATTTTCTGCTGACATGACTGGATTTATGAAAAACATTTTGAGAAAAACAACCTGGCCTTGGTGGGCTCTAGCCCATTACAAGCTTCTATTGTGTAGTTCTAATACATGTGTTACATTTCAAGGTACTTTTCTACCTTAAGCACAAGCAAATGCTGATTGCAGTTCATATTTTCAAGCAGTCTTTGTTCTGATTATCTATAGCTTCTGCAGCTGCATATTTTCTCACAGCACAAGCGGAACTCCTTATCTAAATCTCATAACATTTATACAAGTGATACATCTATTCATTATTTTCCTGACACAAGCAGAAATTATCTGCTTCCCTGTAAATTTCCAAAGCATAAGCAAAGATTATAGCTGCGCATATTTCATGACAATACAAGGTTAGAAAGCTTCTGCAATTTGTACAGATTTTATGCAGTGTGAAATAGAATAAATGTGTTAACCCTTTTCAAGCCTTAAATGCACTAAGCATATTACTAATACACACACTAATACATATTTTTCTGACAATGATTGTCAAAGGAGAGATTACTATCTACCTGAGTCCCCAGATCACTTATTACCTCTTCTGTATTAAGGGGGCTGCCATCTATGTGATAATTCATGGGTGTTTTGTTTTTCCCAAACGGGATGACTATGCATTTTTTGGCATTTAGCTTGAGACCATGACTTTGACACCAGGTGTCTGTCTCAGTAAGGCCCTTTTGGAGAATGTCCATGTCAGCCGGAGAGTCAATTATGGTTCCCAGTTTGCAGTCATCTGAGAACTTGGTTAGCCATAGTCTTCCTGTGTTTGCCTGTACTTCTGAGAAGTATATGCCAAACAGTAGGGGTCCCAGGACCAAGCCTTGTGGGACACCACTTGTGACTGGTTTAGCGTCAGACCTGGAGCCCACTATTCTTACTGTGTGAGTTCTGTCTGTAAGCCAGTTGGCAACCCATCTCGTGACGTAGGGGTTTATATTCAGGCTGGTGAGTTTTTTCTATAATTCCTGAGTGGGTAATGGTGCCAAAAGCCTTGGTGAGGTCAAGGTAGGCTGTGTGAACTACCTTCCCCTCATCTATGGCATTGGTGACTGTCTCGAAGATGTCAACCAGGTTTAGTAGGCATGATTTGCCCTTAACAAAGCCGAACTGGGTCGGGTCAAGTGTTTGGAGGTTCCCAATGTCTTTGTTAATGAGTTCCATGATGATGATGCACTCCATAGCCTTGCAGACCAGGCTAGTCAGGTTTATGGGGCGATAGTTACCGGGGTTAGTTGTGGCCCCTCCTTTGTGGAGCGGAATAACCGTTGCTGTGGGCCATTCTATGGGCATGTAGCCTGTGGAGAAGCTGAGATTGAACAGTGTGTTTAGGTGGGGGGTTAGTTCGTTCTGTGGTTCATACAAGATGCAGCCTGGGACACCATCTGGCCCCACTGACACTTTTGAAAGGGCTGTTTTCACCTGTGCATCTGTGATTTCCAGGACATTACACTTTTCCGGTATTGTTGTGGGCCCTTTTGGAGGTGAGGGGGGGGGTGAAGTTTGCATTGAATCTATCTGCCAGGATGTTGGCAATATCAGTGGGTTCAGTATATTTTGTGCTATTTTACACTATCTCAGAGCATATCTGTGAGTTGCCACTTAGATTCTTGGTTTGTGACTGCCTGGATTGATTTCATCATATTCTTGACATAGCTAAAGAAGGCTTTGTGGTTATCTTTCGAATCCTTGGCTATTTTTCTTTCGAAGTCAGCCTTGGAGGATTTTATGAGAGACCTTAGTTTCTTACTGATACTGATCAGGGATGTCTTTCCTTCTTGGGATTTGCTTTTTTTCTGAACTAGTTTCCTCCTTCTAATGTATAGCCTGTTTATGGCAGGGGTCCACCAGACTGGTTTCCTTCTCTTAGGGGAGTGAGTCTTGGTTTTGCCACCAAGAGTGACAGAACCTTATTCTCCCTACTGCAGCTGTTTTCTAACAATAAAATTATGTAACATTTCATGCACTGTCAGCAGTTTGGCAGAGGTGTCTGGATCACACAGCAGGGCACCAACAGATGTGTCTAGACATCAGAAACATGACTTGAGCAACCCAAAAACATACGTTACATTATTTCTAGTTTGAGTGTGTACATCATTGTAGCTTTGCTCAGTGGGGTTGTGTGGGTTTCTCATGTTTGCCATGAGCTGAGTTTCCAGTACATAGCCTGCATGCCCCACTAGATGTTCTTGTGGGAAATCACTCTTGAAAACCTTAAATAAAGGTCAAATGTGCCATATGTGAGAGTCATGGAAAGTGCCAGGGTTAACTGCACAAACATTAGAGATGATTCCTTTGGCATTACAGACCATCTGAGAGTCGAAAGAGTGACGGCCTTTTCTGTTGATGTACCTTCCTCCCTGTTCACCAGGTGGACGGACCAACAGGCAGAGTTTCACTTTTAATAAAACTTAAAAACTATCAATAAAATCCATCAGGGATGCATTTTATTGATAGTTTTTAAGTTTTATTAAAAGCAAAACTTGGCCTGTTGGTCTGTCTGCATTCATTTTTATATTTTTTATATATATTTTATATTTTTTATATATTTTACATTATTCGATTGTTTGTGTAGAGGACCTTAAGTAGAAGATTTTTATCCTTGCTACTGTTCACCAGGTGAGACTTTTATTTTTGTGTGTGTGCAGTCTATGGCCTCTAGAACCTCAGACAAATGTGTTATGCCATAGAAATGTTGCGTGGTGGTAGTTCTGTCCTCTGGGGATACATGGAAACCAGAAATGCTCCTTTTCATATTGCAGCATTGCATTGAGAAATTGATGTAATACTATTGAGGCTGAGGCCTGTGATACCCCCAATATGTCTACTGTGCATTTCTAAAATATGCCTGTAACTAGTATCCGTAATGCTTCACATACTATGGTTTCTACTGAAATGGGTTCTCCATGATTTCCTAGGGGTCTCGGGGAGGTGGCAGATGTTGACTATCTGGTCTAGGATATCCTTTACCACCTTGCACTGCTCTATTATTTCTGTCTCATGCAGTCCATAACATGTGAAATGTGGTCTAAACAGTCTGCGCCTTCTAGACCGAGGTCTGGTGCAGCAACAGCAGCAGATACAGATTGCAGATACAGATTACTGATACCAGCAGCAACCCCTGACATTGTTTCTAAGTGTCTTCATGGCTTTATAACAAAGAGTATTGCAAATGAGGGTTAAAGGAAGCAAGGCATGTAAGCCCAGATTTTATATGTTCCTGAATCACTCCTCCATGTTAATTTGTTTCATTAGCATATAATTCACCAAATTCGTCATTCATTAGCATATTCTGACATTTAGCCTTGTTTTGCAGCCTTGAGCAATGTATAGAGCTGTTTAATGCACACCAAATAGCATACTTATTGCTGCTTGTCGCATAAACGGGTTTAGCACGAAGTGTAAGCATTCATGAATCCTGGCCATATAATGCTCCTTTTGGTATGTACGTGTTCATATGTTTGTCGCAACTGGAGAGACCACAATACTTTTTAACTACAAAAATCAAAGGCCTACATCCTAAAAACTATGTAGAGCATCTCAAAACCTTGTCCCTCTTCTCAGTTTCACACAGGCTGCTAAGCAGTGACCTGTGCCTTGAGTACAGAGCCTTAACAGACCCTATCCATTGTAACATATTACATATTTGCAAGTACAATGGTAATACAAACACCCACTCAAGAGATCTCAATATCTTTTGCAACATAAGCAGGGCATTTTGGAGGAAAGGAATGTATCACAGAAAATACTGCTTCTGTGGAACCCTCTTTCACTCCATATAAAGTAAAGTACTCCCCTTACTCTTTTCAAATGTAACTTGGATGACTGGATGAGAAACGATAAATTTACTCCCGGTTTAGCATTCCTCTCCCTTATGGAAAGGAGCAATAAATAAATAGCACAAGATATACTTGCTCAGTCAACCTCTGGGTTACACATACACAAGACACAAAGGCCAAAAAAATTACCATTGGAATGTAAGGCTAGGCTTATTAATGTCCTCACAAATCAATAGTCTAGTACATACCTGTGAATCTATGAACATAATACATTTTTTAAAATTTATATAATAATGCATTTTTTTAAAATGTATCAAATAGATCATAATTTTAATACACATTTTATACTAGTGCCTTCAATAATACCAGAATGTTGAAAAGCCTATAACTTTAATTGCTAGATTAACTCTCTCTTCTCTAGCAAAACTTTATAACCACCACCCCTGGAACTTCTGTCAAAGCAAACTATCACAGTGAAGATAAAACATTTTAAATGAACTGCAAGATACATCTTGCCCATACAAAGCATTGTTTAGCTTACAAGTGTTTGTAAGTATGGGAACTTAGCTCCCTTGTTAATTTTCCATATAATAACAACTATACACAATACATATCACACCTTGCAATGCATATCTGTTTTACAGACCAGGAGATTATTGACCATTTCACTGTAGGCAGGAGTACTGTATAGAGCTTGGTTGGTATGTGCCATGAGTACTGTATAGAGCTTGGCTGATATGTGCCATGTACACTTAGAATCTACAGAAATGTATGGCTTTCCTACCAGTGTGGAGATCAAGGTATGTATAGGGCTCACTGTCAAAGCTACAGGCACCTTTTGCAGACCAACATGGGCACTTGTCACACCTCTATAATACCCAACAACTTCTTTAAAGTCAGGCTTCTTCCTGTTCCTTAACAAACCAGAGGTGAGAAACACTACTACATACGGCTACTGTGACATCACCCACCTCCCCAATGTACTGGGTGCCATAGATCACATACATATATTTTATTTTGACATTTGTCAACTGGGTTAGTCTGACTGAGCATGAGCCCATTTTCAGAGGAGGCCCAGGGAGAAAAGCTCCATACAGAACACTTATCGAAACAAAAATAACAGTAATTACAGAAAGCTTCAAATTCAAGACAGACTCTAATACAGAGGTAACTGAAGATACAAAAAAATCTCAAGTACAGTACAACAGTAAATAAATCAGCAGGCAGTGCAGTATACGATACTAGAAGTCAGTGGTGGTTACTAGAGTCACATATACATCTCA